>NC_080424.1:22507043-22792043 GCF_029873635.1 Malania oleifera | reverse complement strand
ATAGCATTAGCGCCTTATATTTCTCTTTAAACTTAATATCAACATGTATCAAATCACTCATAATCTAAGTGAATGAGTTGATATGCTGGTTCAAATCCGAACCCTCCACTATCTTAAGCCAATACAACCTTTGCTTAAGAAATAATTTGTTTGATAAAGACTTAGATATGTACCTACTTTCCATTTTACACCAAATTGTTGCCAAAGAATCCTTTTCCATGACGTGATACAACATGTCATCAGCCAAACACATCCGGATGGTTGATACAACCTTTGCCTCCAATTCATTTCAAGTTGCTTCATCCATGCTTTCCGATTGAATCTCGTATAAGGCCTTCACCATGCCTTGCTGCACCAAGAGATCCTTCACCCTTCTTTGCCATAAACCGAAATTCATGGTTCCATCAAACTTGACAACGTCAAATTTCGCATATGAAGATCTGTAGGTCATTACAACAATGCTCTGATACCAATTTGTTGTGTAAAACCCCCAAATATGCACAACGGAATATATATTTGTATGTAAAAAATCAAACACACAATGCAACACTTTAATGGTGAATATACATAACGATCCACAATCACAACAAGTAAGTAAAAGTAAGAACAATCACAGTGACACAAGGAATTACATGGTTCGACAATGCCTACATCCACAGGAGCAAACGACAAGGATTCACCATCTTCTTGTGTACAATACAAGAACAATACAATCCTCTCAACTCTTACAACCATCTATCTATAAATACATCCAATAAGACATATAAATAGAGTTCCCAGAGGTTTTCCCTCCAAACCCCAACCATACTAACGTTTACTTTCAAAAATAAAAAATCTGTACAGGGTTCCTGAACCAAACCGTCGACAATTTTAGATAGAATGTATTTTTTCTGAAATCTTGCTCCAAACCGTCGACGATTAGAGCCTTATCATCGACGATTACCCTTGATGCCCCTGCTGCTGCTGCTGCTTGATTCCCTTTATGCTTTCCCTTTGTGTATGCTATCTACTCAGTATGTGAGTCACAATTCACAATAATTTCATGAAAGGACAAAGCACATTGAAGGTGTTTATTATTTTGTAAGGGATGCTATGTTGAAGAAGGTTGTAAGGACTCCATTTGTGAAATATGTGGATTAGTTAGGTGATGTTTTCATGAATTCTTTACTTAAATCTACCTTGTCTAGTGGTTGTAACAAGTTGGGATTAAGTGATATTTATACGCCGCCAGCTTTAGGGGGAGTATTAGAAGAGATAAACCTTTTTAGTAATTGTGTGGTGTAAGTAGGGGCATTTTTTCTTTCAAGCTTTTCTATTATTAACATATAAAAAGACAAACCATATAAAAGGACATAACTCTTTAAGAACTTCTCTCTTTCTTTCTTCTTTTATCATCTTATTCTTTTCTTTTCTTCTTTTTGCCTCCATCTATAACTTGACGACATATTTATTAGAATTTATACTTTATTTACATATATAAAATATGCATAGGATATTCTTATGACATAACATAGACAAATAATATAAAAAGTTTACAAAAAAATGGATATAGCAAGACAAGGATGAAAATCTTAAAATATAAGGTATCAAAATAAAAGGACATGCTATGTAGAAGTATATAATATTTTGTTTAAATATACTAAGCATGATAAATTCTAAATTTCATGAGATATCATATAAAATATCTAATAAATATAAGTGCATTTTCTTCATTCATTTTAATTTGGCAAAAAATTTCAATAATGACTTCTTCCACTAAAAATTTCAATAATTTATTACAATTATTTTTGAAACTCAAATTTATAATAATTTCTTTTGTAGTAATTATGTTTCATGAAGAAAAAAAAAAGGTCAAGTCCTATTATAGTACTTTAATATATGTCTAAAACATATTTAAAAAGTGTTGAAGGAATGTGCAATAAGTGGCTGAAAAGTGTTGGAGAATTGGCCAAAAAGAATTTAATCATGTCTCTGAGGTGTCGACAGCCCTTCATATCATCTTCATAGTCCTAGTAGAATTGGCCACACTATTTGAATATCTCCTTTAAATTCTAAGCCTTGCCGGGATTAACTTATCTATTCGTTGGATCATTACAGATCTGCATAATGATTTAACCCTAGGAGCTGTTAGAGAGTATGAGTGCTTAAAGCTTTTTTCTTAGGCTCGGTCTTTGTTGAGAGATTGCCTAATATCCTTTATTTTCTCTCTTTTAGGGTGGTTTTTGTGAATCTTTAATTCTCTCTTTCATCTTTAATTTGTTTCTCTCCCATGATCCAACATCTTTCAAGCCTACTCTACTTCTTTGCATTCTTATAGTCATTTGCTTTTTTTTTTTCCCCCCAAAAGCTCAACTAGAGCCTTAAGTAATTTCTTGGATGGCACCAAATTAATCTTAGAAGGGAATTAGCCATAAAACAATTGGGTGACTACCACTCGCTATTCTAAGTTTGAATATTCAAACACTTAAAAGTTGAAGCATTTAAGGCAATGGATTCTTTGGGTTTGTGGCAATCTCCATGAGGTTCGACATTGTTTTCCTTATATGCTAACTACTTATGAAATATGCCATGAACTAGGAGTTGAAATCCTTGAAGGTGGATAGGGATCTTCATATTAGGTTTGAGAACTATGTCCAAGTGAGCTTCTTTAACGTGGTGATAGAAGCTCAACAAATGGTGGCGTTTGATCCTTTATATAGAACCATTATGGCTTGGAACTTCTCTAAGCAGTCCACGAGGTTTGAATGCCAATTGTGTGCGAATGTCGGTTCCTTCATTAACTTCCTTGTAAAGGGGGTTTCTTTGTTATTATCGTCTCTTAGTTGATTCGCTTCAAGTTTAGTAGAGCCCTTCAATAGCATTCTCACATCTCCATTTCCTTAGTGTTAGCTGAATTCATTTGGTTAGCCTTTGTTATTGCGGGTTTTCAAGTGCAGTTAAGCTTCCTTAGGCCTTGTCTTTGTGGTGAGTCAATGACTTAGAGGATTGCAAGATGCTCCTTCCTTTGTTTTAGCGGTTGCACTCAAGTAGTACTTGGATGTTTTTTTTACTAGCATTTTCATATGATCTTGTATAACCCAAAATTATTGTTGGGTAAAGAGAACGTGTCTCAGAGGATTTTAATGTGTCAATTTCCTTTGCAAAGAAGGTTGCAAGCTGGGAGAATACAAAAACATGCTATCAACCATCCTCAAAGCCAATTTTTCGATTATTGCCTCCACAAGGTGTAACCCTGGCATGACTTTTTTGTTGTTGTTTTCTATAGGCAATACCAAATAATTGATGCAAAAATTTATCTAAGAGTGCATCAACTACCAATAAACAAGGTTATGGCCTCCCAATGTGACCTCTTTAGTATGAGAGTCCATTTAGAGACAAAACACATGAAGTGACTAGAGCCTAACCCCCGAAAAAAACCCTTCAATGCTTAAGTCAACGGGGTAATTAATAGAAGGCATGAGAACTAGGATATAATGGTTTCAATACATTTTGACCACCTTAATTTCCCTATTCCTTTCTTATATGTAGCACTTATGAACTTCTACAACATGACTTTGAGATTTTTGAGTTCGATCTACCCTCAATCACAGTCAATAAGTCATTTGTTAAAGATTCTGAACTTATTGTGTGACTTTGATTTTCAAGTTGTACAGTAATTTAGGTTGTGGTTATCCATGGTTAATTACCTCGCATTGTGTCATAGTTGTTGCCCTATGCACTTGCACGTGCTTTTTATAGTATACCCTCATGAATGTAATCTCTTTTAACGTACGTGATCAAGAAATTATAACTTAGTTGTCAATACACCCAAAATTGATAGGAAAACTCATAGGGTTGGACAGTTATATGACCAACATTTGATGTCTCACGTAATCATTCTTAAGTTACCTATAACCCCCCTAAGCTTAATGGAACGGTTACAAAAGAGCTACTATTGATGTTTTGCATAACCTCCCTTATATAACCCCTCCTAAGCTTAATGGTACCGTTAAAAGAGAGCTACTATTGGTGCCTCGCATAACTCCCATTAAACAATCAATAATCCCTAGTGCAGTTATGGAGATTGCTATTGATGACTTACATAATCCCTCATGAATTACTTGCAACCCCTGAGTTGCTTGTAACCCCTTAGACATAAAGGTACCTCATGAATGTCAAGCTGAAGAAGGGTTTACATCCACTACTATAAAAAACGATCCTAGAAAGAGGTAAGTATCTCACTCATACTCACTATTTCTACTGTTGCAATTCAAAGCCTCTCATTAGTCCCTTACTTAGGCATCAGAGTGATCACCCGAGGTACACTTTGGGTCCACCAAGAAATTCTTATTTATTTCCTTTTAAGTGGTCGTGATCAAGGAACGATTCATGAAGGTCGTTTGATTTTCAGGCAACAATAGTTGGTGTCGTCTGTGGGATCGAAATTCTTTTAAGAGGTTTTTCTGATCCTTAATCATGGCTACATCACATAATTCGAAGTTAGAACCGAAAATGGGTGACCAATCACGCCAATCCATACATTATGCACTAGGTGACAATTTTAGCGTGGCGAGAAGTGAATTCCTTAGATTTCATAAAAGGATGGAGGACATGTTCACTATGATCCTATAATAGAAAAGGGATCATAAGGAACCTACTCCTTATCTTAACTAAGTAAAATTCAAATCAAAAAAGAAAGTTGCAGTTCCACCAGAAGTTTTGGTAGGGCTTTTGATCCAACAAAGAAGTTAGAGGACATGAAAAACGTGGGCATTTATGAACAACGGTCACACAAATTAGAAGAAAAATTCAAAAAAAAAATTGATCAATTGGAGAAAATGACGAAGGAAGCTTGCAGCAACCCTTCCACCAGGGAGTCCTCAGTTAAATATTTAGATCCACCTTTCACTAAAGAGGTAATGGATGTTCCCCTACCTAGTAAGTTTAAAATGCCAAATATTGAAGGGTACGATAGCTTGTCCTATCCTGTTGATCACTTGGACACCTTTAGAGTACTGATGCAATTGGAAGGCGTACCACATGCAATCATGTGTCGAGCATTTGCAACCACTCTAAAAGGGAATTCCAAGGTGCGGTATCGAACCTTGAAGCCTGGTTCCATTGAATCTTTTTTCGAAATGAAGCAGCAGTTCACTGGACACTTCATCAGTAGTTGGAAGATAGCAAAAACTTCGGCTCATCTGATGAACTTTGTTTAAGGAGAAATGGAAACGTTAAAGAAATTCATGCATCTTTTTGTCAACGCAACCTTCGAGATTCGAAACTTAGATCACGGAGAGGGAGTAACAACCCTGATAATGACTCTCCAGCTAGGGGATTTCCTAAATTCACTAGGAAATAAGCCTCCAGTCAATATAGGAGAGCTGATAGCACATACCCAGAAATACATCGACCTAGAAAAGGTGATGACCACAAGAAGAAGTCGAATCGACTTGAAAAGGAAATGCCTAATTGATTAGCATAGATCATAAGAAGACTGGCCCAACAAATGAGCACCACTTATGAGGTCCGAAGACCAACCTACTTGATGACCATATCTTATAAGGCAAAACAAAGACTGAGCACTGCTCAGCTAAGTGGCCCAATTGATAAGCACAACTTATAAGGCCTGAAGACTAGCTTAACAGATGAGCACTACCCATGAGGCCCGAAAACCAGCTTACTTGATGAGCACAGCTCATGAGGCAAAATAAAGACTGAGCACTACTTAGTATAGTGACCCAACTAATGAGCACATCTCATGAGGCCTAAAGACTAGCCCAACATATGAGCACCGCTCATGAGGCCCGAAAACTGGCCCACTTGATGAACATAGCTCATAAGACCCAAAAATTGGACCAAGTGATGAGCACGGCTCATAAAGCCCAAAAAATTGGCCCAATTGATGAACACAACTCATGAGGACCTAAGACCAACCCAAACCGACGAGCACAACTCATAAGACAAATAAAGTTTAATCTAAGAAATCACAAAGCATCTTGCTCAAATCGAGCAGAGGTATAAAACATATAAGGTAAAAACACTGATCAACATGGATTGAGCCAATTTGGGGAGAAACTGGCTCGGATTGAGCCGGTGATCATGCAAAACTCAGCTCAAATGGAGCTGGTGTTCGAGATATCGGCTTGGATGGAGCCAATTGATGTAAAAACCAGCTCGAATTGAGCAAATTGTAAGTAAAACCAGCTCGGATTGAGTACAACTCATGTGGCCCTGAAGATCTGTCTACTTGATGATCACAACTCATGGAGAAAAATGGAGTGAGCACGACTCACCTCTAATGCCTCATCTAATGAGCACTACTCAGATAAGCCCGGACTGGTCATAATACTCATTTAGAGCATACTTTCCGGCTTGGATTGAGCCGAGTAATGTAGAAGTTGATTTGAAGTGAGCCCCGAAAGTAAGCACATTGCTGGTTGAGCTAAATCACTCGAGGTCCGATTCAAATTACAACTCTCGAATAAAAGAAATTTATTTTAAATATTCGAGAGTGTTGGGGGGGCAACTGATACACCCAAAATTGATAGGGACACTCATAAGGTTAGACAGTTATAAGACCAACATTTGATGTCTCATGTAACCGCCCTTAAGTTACCTATAACCCTCCTAAAGTTAATGGTACAGTTACAAGAGAGCTACTATTGATGTCTTGCATAACCTCCTTTAGGTTACCTATAACTCCCCTAAGTTTAATTGTATGGTTACAAGAGAGCTATTATTGATGTCTCACATAACTCCCACTAAACAATCAATAATCCCTGGTGTGGTTACATAAATGCGATTATGGACACTGCAATTGATGGCTTACATAATCATCCATGAATTACTTGCAACCCATGAGTTGCTTGTAACTCCTTAGACATAAAGGTGTCTCATGAATGTCAAGTTGAAGGAGGGTTTGCCTCTACTACCATAAAAAGAGATCTTAGGAGGAGGTAAGTATCTCACTCATACTCACTTTTTCTACTGTTACAATTTCAAACCTCTCATTAGTCCCTTACTTCGAGTCCTCCAAGTTATTCTTATTTGTTTTTTTTCAGGTAGTCGTAATCAAGGAACGATTCATGAAGGTCGTTCGATTTTCAGACAACAACAATTGTTATTGCATGAAATTATATAGTCAAAATTTTGTAATTTTTATTTTCAAAGCTATTCTTTATGCATTAATCTTCTTGCATCTCTCAGCTATCCAATGTCATTTCAAAATCCAAACTTAATAATTTTTTGAATTCCTTAAAAAAGTCATATAACTATAAAATATTTGAATTAGATGCCAACATCAATTTGAGTGGAAGGGACAAATTTAAAAGTATACAAAGCTTTTGTTATATGATAAGTGCCAAGAACATATTTCTCACGGGCATGAATGTATTGTGGCTCCGCCCATACCCACGCTCAATTTTTCATCTCTCACTATTAGTGTGCACCAAATTTGCACAACTAAAAAAATAATAAAGACTAGCCTTAACAGTAACTTATCTTGAGAAGCTAATATCTATTACTCTCAGTTACTTTTTTTCTTAGAAAATGAACAAATTTTCTTTCTAAGATTAGACAATGCCACATTATGTTCGAATTAAATATCATTTTAAAGAGAATTGTAAATTCATCAAACTCTAAAATGTTTATATTTGATTATATGACGTTGAATTTGAGAATTGTATTATTATGTAATAATATATTATATTAAAAAACTTATAATAGCATTATTTATGTAGTGATAATAATTAGGGCCGACTCTTCATTAAGACCACTGAGGTGCTTACCTAGGGTCCCAAAAATTTTAGGGCCCCCAATTTTTTTTTAATATAATAATATTAACATTATTTATGAAATTCACCTGTTTGGTGGGTAGAGTACACATGTGCAGCTAAAATTATTTGATGTAACTAGAAAAAGTAATTTTAAATAAAAATAAAAATTAAACAAAATATTAAAGACCCCTAATTAAATCATTCGTTTAGAGCCCCATATTGTGAAGAACCACTCTCGATAATAATGCAGGTTTATGATAAATGAATTCTTAATTATGGAATATTAATAAATTTAGTTAAAAATAGTAATTAAAAATGTTAGTTTACTTAATAATATTATTAATTAATTTAATAATCACACATTATCTTCATATATAATATTATAATATATTAATTGTATGCCAATATATAATTTTATTATACTATACATACAACATTTATATTAAAATGAGTATCCAATCACCACTTTTTAATCATCACTTATAGTCAAACAAAACTTATTTAATCTGCTTATTTAATTAACACTTATACGACAATTTTAGGAGTTTTTCAATTCACCGCTTATTAAATTGAATACTTTTCTTTAAAAAGCACTTATTTATAAGTGCTTCCATACGATCCTTAAATTATGTTCCTCGTAGGCATCTCAACAATTAGGGATAGTTTGCAATCACTTTTAGAGAAAAAAAAATACTTTTATGGAAAAGTACTTATTTAAAAGTAATTTAGGATTACTTATTATAAGTACTCTTTTAAAAAACACTTTTTTTTTTAGAAAAATACTTTACAGAAAAATGGTTTGGAAAAGTATTTTGTAAAATAAGTACTTATTTAAAGTGTAAACCAGACACTATTTATTGATATAAGTACTTAATTTAAGTACTTTTCATAATAAATACTTAGTTTTTAAGGCATTCCAAATGTAAGCTTAGAATTTGAAACTATTTCACTACATGTCTCTTGTTGAACCTTGTAAGAGAATGAGAAAGAATATAAGATAGAAAACGTGTCAACTCTTTTTGTGCACCTCAACATTTTATTATATATCTATATATATATAGGATATAAAATGTGTATGTGTAGGGGTGTGCAATGGTCGGTTCGGCCAAATTTGGTTAATTAACTGAATTAACCAAACTTTTTGATTAACAATAATCTCTAACCGAACCAACCAAACTACGTATTGTAACCAAACCACATCAGACCAAACCAACTTTTCGGGTAATTCGGTTAACCAAATTTGACCGAACCAATTTTTTGAGTAATTTGGTTAACCGAATTTGACAAAAATAATTTAAAATTAATTATAAAAAAATATGATTGTAAATTTTTAAATTAATTATAAAATTAATATTTACCCTTTCTTTTAATTGTAAAAGCTGAATTAAGAGAATGGCATTGATTTAATAAATAAATTAAGAAAATTGTACAATTATATAATATATAATATATCAGTTTATATTTAATATCACTAATTTATATTTAATTTGTAATTAATTAGTGATTTGGGTAATTCGGTTAATCGAATTAAAATTTTCCATACTCGAACCAAAAATTGAATGTTTGAAATTATCCAAATCTATAACCGAATCGAATCGACAAAACTCGTTCGATTATTTCGATTAAGCGCGAATTATGCTCACCCCTATATGTGTGTGTGTGTATGCGTGTATAAACTTTTAAAATTTTGAGTTTGACCCAAGCATATTAATTTGGGTGGAGGCAAATTTTAGAACTTTACAAAGCTTGTGTTTATATGTTAAATATATTAAGAAAATATTTGTACTCCCAAGTGAGGACAATCACCTTCCACGCCATGAATGTGGCTCTGCTCATGGCTATGCTTAGTTTCCATCTCGGCCACTAGTGTGCACCAAATATACATGAATATTATGTGGTCAACCTTAATGTCTCATCAAATATTAGTCAGTCGAACCCAATTAATTCAAATTTGTGGATAAGACACCTGTTGGATCGAACATTAGTAAGCCAAACCCGATGAGTCCCTAAAATGCATAATTTTAGACCCTCATTTATCTTTACTTATCCTCATTTACTATGTATTTACCTAGAGTTATCATTGTTTGGAGTTATGCAAGGTTTGTTTATCTTTCCAGGAAAAACAGGCTAAAACTATGTACTCAACTATTATGAGAAGCCAAGGAGGATTTGGAGCACTCAAAGCTCAAATCAAATGTTTAGCCAAGCTCCTGAAGTTTCAGATCATCAAGGGATAAGAAGACGATGTTCGACCATGTAGCGCGATCAGCAACACACAGAGGCGACTTAGTCTTCCACCGCGGACTCCAAGGTTTAGACTGAGATCAAAATGATGCAAGGGTCGACCAAGTCCTCGACCAAGTGACTCTCCAAGGCGACCATGTTGAGATATTGAGCTAAATCTGAGACCTAAATTACCAAAAGCCTCGACGAAGTGTTTGACCAGGAGACCATAAGGGACGACTATGTCGAGTTCCTAAGATTCCCTAAAGATTGAGATCTTGCAAGTCTCAACCATCGACTCGACTAGCAAGACCCTAAGGCGTGATGCAGTCGAAGACACTGAAGATTTGAATTGCTGATTTCCCACAAGTCTCGACCAGGGTGCACACAAGAATGATATATGGGTGACTTGGTCGACAACGATGATCTTCTGCGCGAGATTTGCTGCAAACTTTCCTAACTTGTAAAACAAACCTTGTAAACCTTAGAGCCTATAATAATTCGCTACGAACACGAGCTTTGGCCTTTTTTAGGTTAGTGACAGACTTACGATGTCATTGAGAGCCACTTTAGATTAGGAGTAGAGTATATTTCAATTCCTTTTCAGTTTGTGCATGAAGTGTCCGACGGCCTGCGACAACCAGCGACGTTCTTGTGCTTCTGTGTATATTACATGATCTTCTTTTGTACTTCTTGACGTTAGTGACAGACATGATGAATGTAAAGGGATGATCTTTTTACATGTTTTCTCCTTTACTTGCTTTCACTTTCCTATTTTCTTTACTTGCTTTCGATTTATGGCTATGTGCGTGATGAAAGGTTGCAGATATAAGCACTACTATGTTTCCATCAGAGGGAAATAGTTGGCCACGAACTCCCGAGAGGTGTTTATGATCGTTGAGAGAGGGTATACTCCGGTTCTCGACCATGCTCTAGACAGTTGGTGCACCCTTGCTACCCTATGCCCTCGTACGTCCCTCTCCCGCTTTGGCTTGAGATTCTTGGGTTGGTATTTCTATCGAAGCCTGAAGGAGTGTAGTCAGAGGCATGGGATCCACTGCCTAATTCAGCCATCATTACTGCTTTTTAGGAGTAGGGTAACATAAGTTTTACTTGCTTTCCAGTAGTATTAGTTTACATGCTTTCGTTTAATTGCTTTCCAATAATTGGATAGAAAATACCCTAAAAAATATCATCTTTTACTTCTTTTCATAACAAGACTTTAGCAAACTAATTTTAAAAATGTCTCATAATTGCGCTTTAAGTCTCCATGGATTGACACCCGACTTACCCACTTTCTACTAAACTTGGGATTAGTTAGGTTATATAAATTTTATCTTTGGTAGTTAAGGACCTAAGCCTTGTCGAACCTACCAAAACCCAATTAATTCAAATTTATGGATATGACCCCTGTTGGGCCACAAAGACCACTTACACCACAATTGGTAAAGAGATGATGAAATTATAAGAAATAAAAGGAAATATAATAAATTTACATGGTTTGACACTAGGCTTATGTCCATAAGCAATCTGACAAGAATTTAATTATCATCAAGGCTTAAAATATATGTAAAGCAAGAGAGTACCACTCATTTCCTCACTATTATGAAAACTTAAACTCTATCCTAACCTAAGAAAAGAAATATGTGTAGGAAGAAGAACGAGGTGAACCCTTTTTACAAAAATTCGCACTCTCTTTTGCACTTACTCTCACTCTCTTATCCACGCGATGTTGAGATCCACTTCTTATATAGAGACTACATATATATAATGTCCAATCACTTAAAAAGTAACTGTAACGACCTGATTTTTTTTTTCAATTTTTTTCCATATATAAACTATAGTGACCCAGAGAATTTATAATATTCAAATAATAAAGGAAAGGGAGAAAAGGAAATAAAAGGGGGTAAACAGGTCTTCGTCGACGAATGCGACAGTTGGGCTCGTCGACGAGGGTACTCTTCGTCGACAAGAAAATACCGAGAGAGGGTTTTTGATGATTTTGAATTTCGTCAACGAGGAGAGAGTTCGTCGACAAGTCTTCTTCTTGGCATCATCGATGAGATGACATGGCTCGTCGACGAAGGCTAGTGTATAAATAGTGGTCAAACGTGATTTTTCAGTCCGTTTGTGCGCAGGAATCTCTCTCTTTCTTTCTCTCTCATCCTTCGGTTTCCCTCTCTTCTCTCTTAATTTTTGGGCTAGATTTTTGCCAGTTCGACGATCTGAAGCCACCACGACACTCTTGAGAGAATTCTCTTCAAATCTGCTAGAGTGGATCGTTGATGGGGCTGAGCTGGAAATCATCCCAAATCCAGGGTACGGCTTTCTACTCAGTATTTGCCTATTTGAAAGTTGTAGAAAGCGTAGTACGCGTAGTAATATTGAACTTTAGTTATGGGAAATTTCATTTTCAGGGTGTTGAGCGGGGAACCCTGCGGGTGCAGGAGTATTTCTCTTAGGGGCTTTTCATGACTCAGGTAAGGGGATAAACTAAGCTAGTTATTTTATGAAAATGTGTGTAAGTTATTACAACATCTTATTTCAGGAAAATAAATATATTTATATATGATTTATATTTGAAAAATACTGCTGAAAATGATGGTATGTTAAATATATGAAAAACTTGTTTCGTGTGGCATGAGTAGAATTTATAATGAAATACTATATTTTGGGAATATGATAAAGATATGGATTTTTATAATGTGAAAAACTAGTGTACGGGCTGATGATTTTCATGTTATACGTATATATGCAAAATGATATGATTGATTTGATAATTAATGGTATGAAATATCCATGTATCACAGTTTTAGTATATGCTATATGTTATCAGAACCTGGTTGGCTTAGTTTAGGTTAGCACTTACACGGTACCGATGCTATGTGTTCATGATTTATCATGATATTCGTGTTAATGCCGCTATACAGAGTGGTGTGAGATTGGATGGTCGATGTGGTTTTAAGAAGTGTGAGCACCCCTGGTCTACGGACCAAGTCTGGCAAACTCATCGGACTTACAGACTGTATTTTTGACTTCGCAGTGGTCAGCCAACCATTGTCAGGTCCTGCCTTCAAGCCACACAACCCAGTCATGTGGGGGTAATACATGACAACACCCAGCTAACTTATCAGGGTTGTTTTTGTATTATTATTTATATGAGATGTATTATGCTATGGAAACCATTATGTTGTGCCATGTTTTAATTATACATGTTTTTCCCAAAAACGATATATATATAGTTTTACTGGTTATGTTTATGATTATATGTATACCACAAAAATGCTCATATTGCCACACACTAGTGTTAGTTTATTTTCCTTACTGAGAAGTTTCTCACCCCAAATTTCATAAACATTTCAGAAGCCCCTGATAGGAGAGCGGGTAAAACTTCGCTGATATAGTTCCGTTGATCTGCCCTCTTTGAAGGATAAGTTTGGTGGGGACGGTTGGATTTTGTGAGAAATGTCCCTGGGTCTTTCTTTTTGGGATGTATATATTTAAATACAGTGGATGTAGTAACTCTGGTATTGTGATGGATGGTTTTGTATTTATGATATTATGATTGTATGTTTCCTGCTGCTTAGACTTCCGTTATGTGTTTCTGATGTATATTGGTACCCACGGGTCCATGTGGATTATGATCTGCTGGGTTTATTATATGGGTTTTATTGCACTATGGAAAAAAAATATGGAAATTAAGCAGGTCGTTACAGTTTGGTATCAGAGTCTAGGTTGCTAGGTTCTATAAACTTTAGAATGCAGCGGAAATGATACTAGAGTATAGGAAATGATTTAAGGTTGTTCTACATTCTACAGGCATAACTTACGTGGTAGTTTCTGTGTTTTTCCTGGTGTAACGATTTCAGGAAAACCATAGTAAGTTATTGTCGGGTTGTGTTCCTAGAATGTAGGACTAGGGATTAGAAATAAGTTGAGAGTGTTGAGATAAGAGGCTAGGTTAAGCGGGTAAATTATAAGGACAAGATTTTTAAGTTACGTTTGTTGTTTTCAGAATGGATCCAGGAGGAAGTAGTGCCCATGCGAGTGGCAGTGATGGAGCAAGGCCATTAGGTGCAGTTGGGACCAACTCTGACGCCGTATTACGTAGCGTGGCTTAGTAGGTTATGGCTAAGATCGCTAGGAGCTCTAGAGAGTAGGGTGGCCCGTCGACAGGCCATGGGTGCACCATAGAGAAGTTTACAAAGATGAATCCTCCGGCATTCTCAAGAGGAGTCGATCCTGCAGCTGCTGAGAATTGGATGCAGGAGACCGAGAAAGTCTTTGTTGTGTTACAATGTATTGAGGAACAGAGGGTCCTCTTTGCCACCCATAGAATGATAGGAGAGGTAAGAGGTTGTGGACTGCGGTGAGGCTGCTGGAGCAGCAGAGGGCGACTCCGATAGCCATTACATGGGATCAGTTTAAAGAGTTGTTCTACGATAGGTATTTCCCAGCTACTGTTAGAGAGGTTAAAGTGGAAGAGTTCCTGAGTTTGAAGCAAGGATAGCTATCCATCCAGCAGTATACGGTGCGTTTCATCGAGCACTCTCGATTCGCCTTGTACATTGTCCCTGATGAGGTGAAGAAAGCAAGGCAGTTTAAGAGAGGCTTGAGGTGGAGTATATTCAAGCAGGTGGTGGTGCTACGGATCTAAGATTTTTCTGAATTAGTCGATAGAGCAGCCTTGGCAGAGGTTGGTGAGCGTTTGGATGCAAAGAAGCAGAGTTAGAGGAAGAGATTTGCATCTACGGGCTACCAGCAGGGTCCTAAACAGAATCAGTGGAGAAGAGGAAACCATGGCAGAGGACGGAGGCAGGAGACTAGAGGACGCGAGGTTTAGGTGGTACAAGGTCCTCCTGTCTGTCAAACTTGTGGTAAGAGACACTAGGGAGAGTGTCGAGCAGGTGGAGTTGTCTGCTTCCGCTGCGGTAGACCGGGGCACATGGTGTGAGACTGCCCTACACCACCAGATGCAGCTCCAGCTCCCAGACCATACCGGGGAGGTTATCAAGCACCACATGGGAGCCAACAGAGGAATACGGCTCCAACCAAAGTGTTCTCTCTAACGTCGGGTGATGCTAAGACGGCAAGCGACGTGGTGACAGTTATGGTTAGTAGCTTTCTTTTAAAGTTATTACATTGTTTGATTCAAGAGTCACACACTTATTTGTGTCTTCGAGGTGCGTTAGACTATGTGTGGAAGAAACACAGTTGTTGAATACTGACCTGTTGGTATCTACACCGACTGGGTCGGCAGTGAGGTGTAGTAGGGTGCTCTGGGGAAATTCTGTTTGCTAATCTGATAGTGCTAGATATGTATGGATTCGATGTAATATTTGGCATAGATTGGCTAGTAGCTAATTTTGCCAGCATAGAGTGTCATTCATGAGAAGTGATATTCAGACCTCTAGGACGAGCAAAATTCAAGTTCGTAGGGTCGCAAGTGCAATCCCCGCCTTAGCTAGTTTCAGCTATTCAGGCCATAAGACTACTGCTGAGTGGTTGTCAAGGGTTTGTGGCTGTTGTAAAGGAGGTGTCGGAGAATGAATTGAAACTTGCTAGCATGCTTGTAGTAAAAGAGTTTACAGATGTTTTCCCAGATGAGTTACCAGGCTTGCCACTTGATCGTGAGGTAGATTTCCCTATTGATCTACTTCCAGGTATAGCGCCGATTTCTAAAGTACCTTACCGAATGGCGCTAGCAGAGTTGGCAGAATTGAAGAACCAGCTGCAAGATTTGCTTGATAAGAGCTTCATACGACCTAATGTATCTCCGTGGGGAGCTCCAGTTCTATTTGTGAAAAAGAAAGACGGGTCTATGAGGATGTGCATAGATTACAGGGAGATTGATAAAGTGACAATCAAGAATAAATATCCTCTACCCCGCATAGATGATTTGTTTGACCAACTCCAGGGTACACGGGTGTATTTGAAGATTGACCTCAGATCAGGCTACCATCAGGTGAAGGTGAAAGCAAAAGACATCTTGATGATGGCCTTCAAGACCAGGTACGGGCATTACGAGTTCCTTGTTATGCCATTTGGTCTGAAGAATGCTCCTGCGGTATTTATGGACTTGATGAATAGAGTCTTCCACCAATACCTAAACCAGTTCGTTGTTGTCTTTATTAATGATGTATTGGTTTATTTGAGGAGCTATGAGGAGCATGAAACACACTTGAGGTAGGTTCTGTAGATGCTACGGGAAAATAAGTTGTACACCAAGTTCAGTAAATGTGAATTCTGACTTGAGAATGTCGTGTTTTTTGGGGCATGTTATTTCTAGGAATGAAATTTTTGTAGATCCTACTAAGATTGAGGCGGTAGTGAATTGGGCTAGACCGAGGAATGTCCAGGAGATTAGGAGTTTCTTGGGGTTAGCATGGTATTACCGTCATTTCGTTGAGGGATTCTCAACATTATCAGATCCTCTAACACGAATGACTAGGAAGAATGTTAGATTTGAATGGGACGATAGCTGTGAGCAGAGTTTCTAGGAATTGAAGCAAAGATTAATTACAGCACCGGTGCTGATCATCCCGTCAGGGGGTGAGGGTTATACTATCTATAGTGATGCATCCTTGAAGGGACTTGACTATGTATTGAAGCAGCATGGTAGGGTGGTGGCGTATGCTGCCAAGCAGTTGTAAGAATATAAAAAGAACTACCCTACCCATGATCTTGAATTGACTGCAATTGTACACGCATTGAAGATTTGGAGGCATTACCTGTATGGCAAGCGGTGTAAGATTTTTTTTGACCACAAAAGTTTAAAGTACTTTTTCATGTAAAAGGAATTGAATATGAGGCAGAGAAAATGGTTGGAACTTATTAAAGACTTTGATTGTACCATCAGTTATCACCCAGGGAAAGCAAACGTGCTAGCTGATGCCTTGAGCAGAAAATCTAGGGAATCAATATTGGCGGCTATGGAGATCCAGTATCCGATTATAATTGATCTGGAGAGACTGGGAATCGAATTAGTCGAGAGTGGTTCTCAGGCTCACATTGCCAGTTTAGTAGTGCAACCTATCCTGTAGGAGAGGATTAAAGCTGCTCAGAAAGAAGACCCAGAGTTATTAGAGTTGATGGATAGAGTGCAGAATGGTCAGGGGGAGGAATTCAGTGTTGCAGATGACGGAGCTTTGTGATTCCGTTCCAGGTTATGTGTTCTTGTCGATGCTGACATCAAAAAGACTATTTTAGAGGAAGCTCACAGATCTTTGTATACAGTTTATCCCAGCAGTACGAAGATGTATAGGGATCTACGAGAGTCATACTGGTGGAGTGGTATGAAGAGAGAGATTGTCGAGTATGTAGCGCAGTGTTTGATGTGCCAGCAGGTAAAAGCTGAGCACCAGAGGCCGGCAGGTCAGTTACAGATGTTAATTATCTCAGAATGGAAGTGGGATCATATATCCATGGATTTCGTGTCAGGACTGTCGATGGCGTTACATGGTCAGAATACCATCTCGGTGATTGTTGACCGCTTGACTAAAACCGCCCACTTTTTATCTATCAAGATTAGCTACTCCTTTAATTGTGTGGCGGAGATTTACATTCAAGAGATAGTTCATTCTCATGTGGTGCCAGTATCGATTGTGTCAGATCGAGACTCGCGTTTTACGTCACGTTTTTGGAAGAGTTTGTGGGAAGCACTAGGGTCTTAGTTATCGTTTAGTATGACATTCCATCCTCAGTCAGATGGGCAGACTGAGAGGACGATGTAGACATTAAAGGATATGCTCCAAGCGTGCATATTGGATTTTAGGGGTAATTGGATTCAGTTCATGTCGCTAGAAGAGTTTGCGTATAATAATAGTTATCAGACTAGCATTGACATGACACCATTTGAGGCTTTATATGGTAGGAGATGTCATTCTCCTTTATTTTGGGATGAAGTGGGTGAGTGGCAAGTAGTGGGACCAGAGCTTGTTCAGCAAGCGCGTGACAAGGTTCGGCTTATCAGAGATAGAATCAGTGCAGCTCAGAATCGACAGAAGAGTTATACTGATAATCGCCGTAGGAATCTAGAATTTGATGTGGGTAATCATGTATTTTTGAAGATAGCTCCGTTGAAAGGGGTTATGCGATTTGGAAAGAAGGGTAAACTTAGCCCTAGGTTTAACAGTCCATTTGAGATTCTAGAGAAAGTGGGGCTGGTGGCCTACAGGCTAGCTTTGCCACCTATGTTGTCCAGGATTCACGACGTATTCCACGTTACCATGTTAAGGAAGTACATCCCAGACCCTTCTCATATCATCAGTTATGGTGAATTAGAGCTCAGTGATTCACTGGTATATGAGGAGATATCAGTACATATCCTAGATAGGAAAGTGTAGGAGTTACATAACAAAGAGATTCCTCTGGTAAAATTTTTGTGGAGGAATCATGCAGTAGAAGAGGCTTCTTGAGAATCCAAGGAGCAAATGAAGTAGAAATATCCGCACTTATTCCAAGAAGTCTAATCGAGTAAAATGTAAGTAGTTAGGTAGTATTTCTTTTGCAGGTACATGTAAAGGTTAAATGGTAAGTAGTATTTTAGTTTTGGGGGAATTTTCTTTTGTATATGTAATCTCTCAGAACTCGGAATGTAACCACGATATTCATCCTTCATAAGTGAGGGTAAGTAATAAAATAAGTAGATCCTTTTCTTTTAAGGGATGATGAGTTACGTGAACAGTGAATTTTGAGGACGAAATTTTATAAGGAGGGGAGAATGTAGTGACCCAGAGAATTTATAATATTCAAATAATAAAAGGAAGGGAGAAAAGGAAATAAAAATGGGGACGATGCAACAGTTGGGCTTATCGATGAGGATACTCTTTGTTAATGAGAAAATGCCGAGAGAGGGTTTTTGGTGATTCTGAATTTCGTCGATGAGGAGAGAGTTCATCGACGAGTCTTCTTATTGGCCTCATCGACGAGATGACGTGGCTCGTCAACGAAGGCCAGTGTATAAATAGTGATTAAACGTGATTTTTCCGTCCGTTTGTGCGTAGGAATCTCTCTCTCTCTCTCTCTCATCCTTCGGTTTCCCTCTCATCTCTCATAATTTCTGGGCCGGATTTCTGCCGGTTCAATGATCTGAAGCTACCACGACCCTCGTGGGAGAGTTCTCTTCAAATCTACTGGAGTGGATCGTCGGTGGGGCTGAGTTGTAAACCATCCCAAATCCAAGGTAAGACTTTCTACTCAGTATTTCCCTATTTGGCAGTTGTAGAAAGCGTAGTACGCGTAGTAATACTGAACTTTAGTTCTGAAAAATATTGTTTTCAAGGTGTTGAGCAGGGAACCCTGCAGGTGTAGGAGTATTTCTCTTATGGGCTTTTTAGGACTCAGGTAAGAGGATAAACTAAACTAGTTATTTTATGAAAATGTATGTAAGTTATTATAACATCTGATTTTAGGAAAATAAATATATTTATATATGATTTATATTTGGGAAATACTACTGAAAATGATGGTATGTTAAATATAAGAAAAACCTGTTTTGTGTGGCATGAGTAGAATTTATAATAAAATACTGTTTTCTGGGAATATGATAAAGATATGGATTTTTATAATGTGAAAAACCGGCGTACAAGCCAAGATTTTTATATGATTTGCCGGCGTACGGGCCGAGCTATGGATATGTTTTGCCGGCATACAGGTCGTGCTATGTATATGATTTTATGGCGTACGGGCCGAGCTATGGATGTGATTTGCCAACATATAGGCTGAGTTATGGATATGATTTGTCGGCGTATGGGCTGTGTTATGGTAAAATGTGAAATACTGGCATACGGGCCGATGATTTTCATGATATACGTATATATGCAAAATGATATGATTGATTTGATAATTAATGGTATGAAATATCCATGTATCACAGGTTCAGTATATGCTATATGTTATCAGAACCTAGTTGGCTTGGTTTAGGCTAACACTTGCACGGTACTGATGCTATGTATTCATGATTTATCATGATATTCGTGTTAACGCCGCTGTATGGAGTAGTGTGAGATTGGATGGTCGATGTGGTTTTAAGAAGTGTGAGCACCCTTGGTGTACGGACTAGGTTTCACAGACCCATTGGACTTACAGACTGTACTCTTGACTTCGCAGCGGTCGGCCAACCATTGTCAGCTCCCGCCTTCGAGCCACACAACCCTGTCATGTGGGGGTAATACATGACAACAGCCAGCTAACTTATCAGGGTTGTTTTTGTATTATTATTTATATGAGATGTATTATGCTATGGAAACCATTATGTTGTTCCATGTTTTGATTATACATGTTTTTCCCAGAAATGATATATATACAATTTTACTAGTTGTGTTTATGATTATATGTATACCATAGAAATGCTCATGTTGCCACACACTAGTTAGTTTATTTCCCCTACTGAGAGGTGGGTCACCCCAAATTTCATAAACATTTCAGGAGCCCCTGATAGGAGAGCGGGTAAAGCTCCGCTAATATAGTTCCGTTGATCTACCCTCTTTGAAGGGTAAGTTTGGTGGGGACAATTGGATTTTGTGAGAAATGTCCCTAGGTCTTTTTTTTTTGGGATGTATATATTTAAATACAGTGGATGTAGTAACCTTAGTATTGTGATGGATGGTTTTGTATTTATGATATTATGATTGTATGTTTCCTGCTGCTTAGGCTTTCGTTATATGTTTCTGATGTATCCTTGGTACCCACGGGTTCAGGTGGATTATGATCTGCTGGGTTTATTATATGGATTTTATTGTATTATGGAAAAAAAATATGGAAATTAAGCAGGTCGTTACATAAACCGTAAAATTTCACTGCTCTAATACCTTCTAATATAAACCATAACATCATCACAGACCAGGTAAGGACCGTGGAACCTGTATATCCATAAACTACATGTGCAGTAGGAAGTAGAAAGCGCACATCAAATATATGCAATACCAGAGAGTCAGTATCTATCCAAAATATACTTACATGATCATTCCCAAAATACCTTCACCTAGACCTAGGGACTACTCAAAAGTGACTTCCCAAAATACTTACCCTTCGAACAGGGCAGTACAAGGTCCCCTCTATCTCGGTGTCTGATCTACACGCGTACCTAGATCAGCTGAAAAGTGGTAAATTACTGGGATGAGACAACTCTTAGTAAGGTGAATTATGCTATTACCAGCGTGTGGCAGATGAGTTACATATATATTATACTGATAAAAATTTTGAAACTGAGTTAACTGATAAAACAATTTATATTGCAACGCACACCTATATAGTTTAAGATACAACTGTGTTAACTGAACTTCCTACTTATTCATACTGCTAATACTATAATATATCTATTCTTTACTGTAAATCTATATATATATATATATATAACTATGATAATATCCTGGAAAACTGTATGTCATGATTTAACCCCTCATAACAGGGTTGTGCGGCCCGTAGGCGGGATTTAACACTGGTTGGCCGACTAGGATAAGTCAAATGAACTCTGAAAGTCAAATCGGCCTCCTCAACCCTAACTGATCGGGAGCCTGTCCACAACATAGGTACGATCGATTACTGAAAAATCCACATACTATCTGATTTATGTGGTTGCACTCTGAACTGAAATAGCAACGGTACCGTACTCTGTTGACTGAATCTAACTGAATAATTCATCAGGATCTGATACTATATAATACTGGTATTTATAATTATCTTACTGTTTTTACCATGATTTTAGAAGAACTATAATACTGTAAAACTGATCTGAATAATCTGAATATCTGAATAACTAACTGAATATCTAATTATCTGTATATTTGAATATCTGACTGAATATCTGAATATCATGGTTTTGAAGTCATAGTAACTTAAAAATGCTATAAATCATGTTTCTGAATATTCTGTAAATTGTCTATCTATACGTATACTAGGAATTTATAATTTTGTAGAACACATATATATTTCATGATATTTTGAAAACTATATAAATTTTGTATTAAAGAAATACAAACTCATGTCACACACCAAATAAAACTCATGTATTAAAATCTGTATGAATCTATATTCTCACATATTCAAATCACACGCTATACTCATATTCAAATATTATAATTGATACTGATAAAAATTCCTGAATTTACTAGCATAGCATATTTCCCTCACTTGGCTTATTAAGAAGCTCACAAACTAACCAAACCTACACCTGCAATGTTCTTAGCACAACACCCTGAAATTTACATTTTTCTCAATAAAACTTCAGTATTATCTTACTTAATATATTTTCCTTAGTCCAAAAACACCAAATGCCTTATAAAACTTAAAATACCCAACTTACCCAAATTTTGGGTGGTGCCTAAGTTGGCCTATCTAACGATCTACTCCAGCAAACTTGAAGAGAATCTTCGCAGGAGTAGTGTGGCGGCTTTCGATTGTTGAACCAGTGTGAATCAAGGCCGAATTTCTAGAGAGAAGGAGGGGAAAACGAAATTTGAGAGAGAGAGAAAGATGTTCTACATGCAAATCCTCGTAGAAAAGTGATTTCTTAACCTTATATAGAATGCTTGTCCACGTGGCCTCATCGACGAGCCATGTCACCTCGTCGATGAGTCCATGAAGGAGGTTCGTCGACGAGCACTTAACTCTCATCGATGAGTTTCAGACCCTGGAAACAACCCTCTCGGTAAGTTTTCGTCGACAAGACACGGGTCCACGTCGACGAGTCCAAGAAGCCAATTTGTTGACGAACGCGGACTATTGAGTCCCCTTTTTCTTTCCTTTCTCTTATTATTTAATTGCTATAAATTTTTCGAGTCTTTACATTCTCCCCTCCTTATAAAATTTTATCCTCAAAATTTACTATCTGTATTGAACACCATCCTTAAAGAAAAATAGGCTACTTATTTTATTACTTACCCTCATTTATGACGGAGGAATACCGTCGTTACATAAACAATTCTAGGAGATTATATATTCATAAAAGAAAAAAAATTATCCCAAAATCAAAACACTACCTATCCTATAACCTAAAATACAATTATACATTTATCACTCCCTACCAAATAAAATAAAACTGTCGTTATCTGAACAATACTAACTACTACTGTACCACACTAAACAAATGTGGGTATTTCTGTCTGATCTCCTCGTTAAACTCCCATGAAGCTTCTTCTGTCAAAACTGGAGCAGTGACCAGTCGCCGTTTCAGATCTTGGAAACTCAGCTCGCACTCATCCGTCCAATCATACCTCACATTCTTCCGTGTGAGTTTCATCAAAGGACCTACTAAACTAGAGAACCCTTCTACAAACCGACGGTAGTAACCTGCAAGACCTAGAAAACCTTTAACCTCCTGAACATTCTTCGGTCTCGCCCAGTCCACTACTACCTCAATCTTACACGAGTCCATCGATACACCTTCTTTAGACACAACGTGCCCCAGAAATGCAATCTGTTCTAGCCAGAAGTCGCACTTCTTTAGCTTAGCATACAACCTCTTATCCCTAAGCATTTGCAAAACCAGCCTCAAATGAACTTCATGCTCTGCAGCACTCCTAGAATACACTAGGATATCATCGATAAATACCACGACGAACTGGTCTAGATATTCATGAAAGACCATGTTCATCAAATCCATAAATGCTGCAGGTGCATTAGTCAAACCAAAAGGCATAACCATAAATTTAAAATGGTCATACGGGGTTCGAAATGTAGTTTTCGGGACGTCCTCCGCTTTCACCTTTAGCTGGTGATACCCAGATCATAAGTCAATCTTGGAGAAGATCCAAGTGCCCTGAAGTTGATCAAACAAATCATCGATCCTAGGTAGCGGATACTTGTTCTTTATTGTCACCTTATTCAGTTCTCGGTAGTCGATGCACATCCTCATCGACCCATCCTTTTATCTCACAAATAACACCGGTGCTCCCCAAGGAGAAACACTGGGTCGAATGTACCCCTTGTATAGCAGCTCCTAAAGTTGTTCTTTCAACTCTCTCAATTCAGCTGGAGTCATATGATACGAAGCTTTCGATGTTGGCGCCGTACCTGGAGCTAATTTTATGGCAAATTCCACTTCACGATCTGAAGGTAAACCTGGCAAGTCCTCTGGAAATATGTTAGGGAACTCACGCACTACAGAAATCATCTCCAGTTTATTTTCTTCTTCTGGCATGTCTTTCAAAAACGCCAGATACCCTTGGAAACCCCTAAGGAGCAGCCTCCTAGTTTGCATAGTAGAAAGGATCTATGGTGCAGAATGCACACATGACCCTAAAAACTAAAAAACCTACTCTCCAGGCCGTCTGAACAACACCTCCCTCCTGTGGCAGTCAATACTGGCATAACTGGATGACAACCAGTCCATCCCAAAGAAGATATCAAAGCCAAACATGTCATACACCACAAGGTTGACGGGTAGCATCCTTCCCTGAATTTCAACTTGGAAGTCACATACTACATAGCTACATTCGACTGTAGACCCAGACGGCGTAGCCACTACCAATTTATAATCTAATCGTTCTACCTCTAATCCACACAATTTAACAAATCCATGGGAAATAAAAGAATGCGTTGCCCTAGAATCAAACAATACAACAACTTTATGAGAAAACACGTAAATGATACCTATGACAACATCGCTAGCATTCTCAGCATCGGATGGAGTCAGAGAATACACCCTCGCTTGGACCGTACCCCCTTGCTGACCACCACGTTGTGCCTGAGTATTTCCCAGGTATGGTTGCTGTGAGATTCCACTATTCCCCCTCATCTGACAGTTTCTCATCTGATGTCCTTACCTACCACACTGCATATAGGCCCTCGTAGACAACCAACACTGCCTATGGTGTTTCTTACCACACAAAGGGCAACGTTGAACACGTGCGGTGTTCTGGGATGTACCACCACTGTTCCTCTTCCAATTACCCTGTCCTACCCTAGACGAAGAATTAGGAGGCGCTGGTCTTTTCTTTGAAACCTGAACCTTTGCGTCCTATAGCAAACACTCATCTACTACCGTGGCTTTATCAACCAACGTAGCAAAGTCCTACAACTGCAAGATCGCCATCTACTTGTGAATCTCCTTCCTCAGACCCCTATGAAATTTCCAAGCCTTCTTCACTTCATCGGGAATCACAAATGGAGCAAATCGGGACCGCTCCTAGAATTTGGCAGCATACTGCTACACTATTAATGACTCTTGCATTAGGTTCATGAATTCCTCCATCTTTGCGTTTCTAACCATGGATGGAAAATAATGTACAAAGAAGAGCTCTTTGAACCGGGCCTATGTCAACGCTACTAGTATCAATCGGTGCTCTTCCATCTACTTTACAGACACCCACCATCTTTCAGCCTCCTCGGCCAACTTGAACGTGGTGAAGGTGACCTTCTATCTCTCTGTGCAATTCAAAACATCCAGGATCTTCTCTATCTCCTGGATCCAATTCTTAGCACAAATTGGATCTGCACTGTCCACAAAAACCAAGGGCTTCAACCTGGTGAACTGCTCAATGGAGCAACCCAACTCAGTCATAGGACGATCCTGCCCCCCGTTTGTTCGCACTATCTCAACCATAAGCTGTTGTGCGAAGTCAAGCAACACATTGGTAGAGTCATTACCAGCCTCAGCTACTACTACCTCCCATGTTGGCATTAATATCCCTGGATTCCATCCTGAAAAGAAAATTACGAGAATCCATTAGAAAGGTGATAGCCTAAGCATCGACTGGTACTATCATACTATAACTCAATCCCTTAAATTCATGTCACCAATATTGACATACTCCATTAATTTGACATTATCATTTGAACTCAAATTTTGCCCTTCTACTAGGAAACAAAACCGTCAATGGATTGCCGTGATTTTCTGAACCTTTCGACTGACCCATAAAAACATAGAAGTCTATCAATGCATTCCGTCTCTAGATATACAAAGCAAAACCCAAGGTATTATCCTTGTCCTATACTCTGGTATATTCTAGGCTATAGAACTAGCAACTCCTAAGTCTTGAACACATCCCTAACCAGACAGCATGCATCAAAGCACACTTCCGACTAGTTAAGGGCTCTAATACCAACTGTAACGACCCAGCCCTTTCTACTAGCCAGCACCATTAAACCAAATACAAAATACCTGTACCAGTTCAGGATACATAGACAACCCGCCCTAAATAGGGACATATGGGTGTAAACCATACATAATTACAATGTAAATGTTGTGGAAAAACATAAACATTCATTGGGATTTTAGCTGGACTTATACCAGAGCTTACTATTACATCCTCAAGTACATAAATCCAAACATAGAACATAACTTGTTATTACAACCCTCCAAAAAGGAACTTTATCTAAGTTTGATACATGATTTGAACGCTTACGTAAGCTAAACCAAAAACAATCCCCCAGGTTCCTCTAGCTATGAGGACCGACAACCTACTGGACCTGAAAACAAAGGTTGTATAATGGGGTGAGACATTTCTCAGTAAGGAAGAAGGTGTTACAACAGTGTGTGACTGCATATATGCATATTTTCATAAAAACTCATACATATGGAACATTTCTTTATAATACTGTAACATATAGGATTTTTTCTGCACATTCAAGTAATTAAATCATGCATATGAATATTAGAACAACTACCAGCTTGGTTTGACAAGTTTGCCTGTTTACCCCCATGGCACGGGGTGTGCACTAATACCTCTAACAGTGTCCTTTTCGTACAGATAATGTCGAGCATCTATTATAGTCCGACTGCACCCTGGTTTATTTTTACCAGTAGTTTACAAACTCCACGCAAGTCGACTATCTTAAGTACCCACAATGATCCCTCATGTGTGGTTGCACTGTACTGCCAGCATCGGAACCGTGCTTATAATAGTTTAGGGTATTTTTCAACCCCATCACTGAAGTTTTTTTCAACTTCTTTTGGTAGCAAGCTGTGGTTCCAGTATCATATATACAATTTATAACAAAATATAGTAACCTGTGCAATTCTAGTATTTTCACAAATTCAGATAATCACATCAGGTATAAACCGGCACACATCCTCTTGGTTTACCCTTTTTCACAAATACAGCTCGGTGTATAACCGGCCTCTGTTTTCCACATTTTCAGTATAACAAATTGGAACTCCATTCCCATAATCCATATCAATAATATCGAATGTTCACAAATTCATTTTCGCCCATACGTCACACTAATTTAAACAAAAATCCGCTATATAGTACATAATGTAATAAATACCATTTAAACAAAAATAAGGGATTCAGGCATCTCCTACATACATAATAATATAAATAAAGAAGTTTTGAAACATTTGGAGACCATACGCCAAAATCCATATTTTTACCGAAAACCGAAAAATCGTAAAACCGGCATTTCTACTCGGTAGAATTTAGCAAATAAACAGTTAAATCATACATATAAGCATAACCTAACATTTTAGCGGTTTAGTTTTCCAAAAATGCTGTTGTAATCAAATGCCCCTTACCTTAAACCTAAAACGAAACTACATACGGAAATGATCCAAATTGACAACCTGGGATCCTCAAAACCTAAAAATTACAGAACATAATCTTACTATAATTTCGACTACTATCCAAATATTCAATCGAAATCAAAATCAGATCCTTACCTCGATTTTTGGGAAAACCCAAAAATCCTCAAAACAATGATCCGACACGCTAAAGTTGTAGAACTTCCTCGTCTGATCCCCGCAGGAACTTCCATTTTTAGAAACAAACGTCGAACGACAAAGAATCTTATAGAGAGAGAGGAATTTCGCTGGTTTAAAAAGAGAGAGAGAGAGAGAGAGAGAGAGAGAGAGAGAGAGAGAGAGAGAGAGAGAGAGAGAGAGAGAACTTTAGGAGAAACTTAGCTTCTAAGCAACCAAAATGGATATTTATGGGGCCTTTGACCGAGTCAAACTCATCGATGAGGTGGCATCTTCGTCGACGAATCCGCCACACAGCTCGTCGACGAAGCCATTCCTTCGTCACCGAGCCCAATTCCGGATATTTCTATGACTCGCTCGGTATTTGCTCGTTGACGAGGCTCTAAATTTCGTCAATGAGGCTCTGAAGGACTTCGTTGATGAACGTGACTCCTTCATCGACGAACCCAGCTTACTACGGGTTTGGGTCTCTACAGTACGCCTTCTGCACCAATTCTGATCCCAGAACTCACCTCTCACCCACTTCATCCCAGTATAGTGTAGAACGACACCTCCTACTATATAACACCTCGTATGGTGCCATGTCAATGTTGGCTTGACAACTATTATTATATGCAAACTCCACCAGCGGCAGATACTGGATCGAACTACCCCTAAAATCTAGTACGCAAGCTCGTAACATATCCTCCAGTATCTAAATCATTCTCTCAGTCTGCCCATCAATCTAAGGATGAAAATTTGTGATGAATGCTAACTGTGTTCCCATAGCCTCTTGAAAGCTCTTCCAAAATCGTGAAGTAAATCGAGGATCTCGATTTGAGACTATAGATACTGGCACACCTTGGGTGCGAACTATCTCCTGAATGTACAGCTCTGCTAGCCTCTCCATAGTATAGCTGAATTTAATAGGGATAAAGTGAGCGGTCTCTGTCAGACGATCTATGACCACCCAAATAGCATTTTGTCCCTGTCGCGCTGGCGATAACCCTGCCATGAAATCCACAAAGACGTGATCCCATTTCCACTCATTGATGTAGAGTGGCTGCAACTGCCCCGTGGGTCTCTAATGCTTAACCTTTATTTGCTGGCACGTCAAACACTACTCTATGAATTCAGCAATATCCCTCTTCATATCGCTCCACCAGAAGGATTCCTGTAGATCCCGATATATTTTAGTACTACCTGGATGCACGGTGTATAGGGATCTGTGTGCTTCTTCTAAAATAGTCCTCCTAATCTCAACATCTGCTGGAACACATAGTCTGGTACAGAACTGCAGGCTCTGTCATCTGATATGCTGAAATCCTCCTCCTGTCTGTCTTGCACTTTCCCTATCAATTTTGCTAATTTTGCGTCATTCTTCTAAGCGGCTTTAATTTTTTCTTGCAAAGTAGATCGTACCACCAGGTTGGTAATAGCCTGGTAATCCCTCTCTATTAGCTTCACGCCTAACCTCTCCAATTCCATCTAGATAGGGTGTTGAATCTGCACTACTGACACTGCTGCTCCTTCTATTTTCCTACTCAACGCATCAGCCACAACGTTTGCTTTCCCTGTATGATAGCTGATAATACAATTATAATCCTTGATAAGCTCCAACCATCTTCTCTGTCACATATTCAAATTTTTCTGGGTGAAGAAATACTTTAAGCTTTTATGATCAGTGAAAATCTCACATTTCCCACCATAGAGATAGTGCCTCTAGATTTTCAGAGTACACACCACTGCTGCTAATTCTAGATCGTGCATAGGGTAGTTTTTCTCATAGTCTTTAAGTTGTCTAGACGTGTAAGCAATGACTCTCCCATGCTGCATCAACACGTACCTGAGCCCACTCTGTGACATATCACTATATATGACAAAACCATCCTTTTCTGATGGAACAGCTAACACCGGGGCGGTGACCAACCGCTGCTTCAACTCTTGGAAGCTCTGCTCACATTCATCAGACCATTCAAACCTCGCATGCTTTCTCGTGAGCCATGTCAAGGGACTTGATAGCTTGGAAAAACCATTTACAAAACGCCGATAATATCCTGCCAAACCTAGAAAGCTCCTGACCTCCTGAACATTTCTTGGCCTTACCCAATCTACCACTGCCTCTATTTTTCCAGGGTCAAAAAATATACCATCCCCGGAGATCACATGCCCTAGAAAGGTAACCTGTCTCAACCAGAATTCACATTTCTTGAATTTCGCGTATAGCTTTCTTTCCCTCAATACCTGCAACACCTGCCTCAAATGATGCTCATGTTCCTCAAAGTTCTTTGAGTAAACCAGTATATCATCTATAAATAATTACAATAAACTAATCTAGAAACTAATGGAATACCTAATTCATTAGGTTCATAAATGCTGCCAGTGCATTCGTCAGACTAAATGGCATAACGAGAAACTCGTAGTACTCATATCTAGTCCTGAAAGCCGTCTTCGAGATGTCCTCCGCTTTAACTTTCACTTGATGATAACCTAACCTAAGGTTGATCTTGGAGTAGACTTGAGTCCCCTTGAGCTGATCAAATAGATCATTAATTCTGAGAAGAAAGTATTTATTCTTTATCGTCACTTTATTTATCTCTCTGTAATCAACGCACATCCTCATGGTCCCATATTTCTTTTTCACAAACAAGACTAGCGCCCCCCAGGGCGACATGCTAGGCCTGATAAAACCTTTATCTAATAACTCCTGTAGTTGGTCTTTCAATTCTTTCAATTCAGTTAAAGCCATTATGTAAGGTGCTTTAGATATTGGTGTCATCCTTGGAAGTAGATCAATTGCAAATTCTACCTCCCGATCTGGTAGTAAGCCAGGTAACTCCTCTGGAAATACATCTGAAAATTCTCTAACCACTAGAATGTCTTCCTGTTTCAGTTCCTCTTTTGGAAGCTCCTTTATGTAAGCAACATATCCCTAACAACCACCCTGAAGTTGCCTCATCGCCTGAATAGCTGACACCAACTGTGGCAAGGCACGCACACGCGACCCCATAAATCTGAATTCCTGCTCTCCCAGGGGTCTGAAGATCACCTCTTTTTGATGGCAATCAATACTGGCATAATTAGATGCCAGCCAATCCATACCCAGAATAACATCCAACCCCTACATATCTAATACCACGAGGTTGGCTGGTAATATTTTCTCTGGAATGCCCACTCGATAGTTTTTAAGTACCCTCCTACATCTTACCACTGATCCAATCGGTATAGTTACAGACAACTCAATATCTAGAAAATGTGTCTCAAATCTAGACAATCTAACATATCCCGATGACATAAATGAGTGGATGACACCTGAATCAAACAAAACATTAGTTTTATATCATAAATCAATAAGTGTACCTATAATAACATCTCCGATAGCCACGGCGTCTCCCGATGTCAGAGCATAAACCCTCGCTAGGGCTACATTCCTTTGCTAGCCTCCATAAGGTGCCTGATAACAACCCCGAAATGGTCTGGGAGTTGGGGCCTGGGTTGGCTGTCCTAGGCATGATCGTGCCATATGGTCGAGTCTCCCACAACAATAACATACGTCTTTCCTTCCTCGACACTCTCCCAGATGTTTCTTCCTGCATGTTTGACACATAGGGTAGGTCTGCACACCCTGATTCTCACGAGGTCTCGTGATCTGCCTCTGACCTCCACTATAATGGTCTCTTCTCTATGGGCCCCGGTTGGAACCCGCCTAGAAACCCTGAGGCATGGGTCTCTTCCTTTGACTCTGAGCTGCGGTACCTCTCTATATGCCACTCTCAATAATCGCAGCTCTGTCCATAACCTCCGTGAATGTCTAAGCCCGAAAGCCAATAACCTACTCAAACAAATTCTGTCTTAGGCCTTCCTCAAACTTCCTTGTCTTCTTCTCCTCATTCAGTGCCAAATGTGGGGCAAACCGAGATAACTCTATGAAGCGAGCCGCATATTGGTGTACTGTCAACTGTTCCTGAGTCACGTGTAAGAATTTGGCTGCCTTCGCTCCCCTAACGATGGCGGGGAAGTGCCAGTCGAAGAACAACTCCTGGAAACGGCTCCACGTCACCGCTACTAGATCAGGCCTCTGTTCCTTAATCAACTTCGCTGATCTCCCTTAGCGTTTTGCCTCCCTAGTCAGTTTGAATGTCGCAAATACTACCTTATGCTCGTCCGTACATGGAAGCATTGCCAACATATTCTCAATGTCCTAGACCCAATTCTCAGCTGTTAAAGGGTCCGCTCCTGTATAATATGATGGAGGTCTTATCCGTGTAAACTGCTTGATTGTGCAGCTACGCTCCCCCGAGCATTTGGCTATCTTAGCCATCACCTATTGGGTGACGCTACGCAATACCGCATCGAAATCTCTACCCTCCATACTGGAAGGTCTTTCCGTTACCTCCAGCATTAGTACTACTGCTCCTTGGGGCCATCCTGAAAAGACAAAGAACATAATTTAAGGACCCTATCTCCCATACAGATCTAATTTATTTCATTTAACTAAAATCTCATGTTCACAATTAACTACCTCTCTAATCTTAACTTGAAATTCAATCCTGCAACCTAGACACACAACCCGACAATAGTTTACTATGACTTTCCTGAAATCATCACCCTAGGAAAGACATAGAAACTACTACGAAAATCTTGTACCCAGATCACAGAATAAAATCTCAAATCCTTTTTCCTATACTCCGATATTGTTTTCGTTGCACTCTAAAGTCTATAGAACCTAGCAACCTATACTCTGATATCAAACTGTAACAACCTGATTTTTTTTTCATGTCATCATTTTTTTCATATATAAACTATAAAATTTCATTGCTCTAATACCTTCTAATATAAACCATAACATCATCACGAACCAGGTAGGGACTGTGGAACTTGTATATCCATAAACTACCTATCCAGCGGAAAGCAAAAAGCAAATATCCACATCAAATATATACAATACTAGAGAGTTAGTATCTCTCCAAAATATACTTACATAACTATTCCCAAAATACCCTCACCTGGACCTAGGGACTACTCAAAAGTGACTTCCCAAAATACTTACCCTCCAAACAGGGCAGTACAAGATCCCCTCTATCTCAGTGCCTGATCTGCACGCCTACCTGAATCACCCGAAAAGTGGTAAATTATTGGGATGAGACAACTCTTAGTAAGGTGAAGTATGCTATTACCGGTGTGTGGCAGATGAGTTGCATATATATTATACTGATAAAAATTCTGAAACTGAGTTAACTAATAAAACAATTTATATTGCAATGCACACCTATATAGTTTAAGATGCAACTGTGTTAACTGAACTTTCTATTTATTCATACTGCTAAAACTATAATATATCTGCTGTTTACTATAAATCTATATATATATATATGCTGTGATAATACCCTGAAAAACTGTATGTCATGATTTAACCCCTCATGACAGGGTTGTGTGGCCCATAGGCGGGACTTAACACTGGTTGGCCGACCAGGATAAGTCAACTGAACTCCGAAAGTCAGATCGGCCTCTTTAACCCTAATTGGTGGGGAGCCTGTCTACAACATAGGAACGATCGACTACTGAAAAATCCACATACTATCTGGGTTATGTGGTTACACTTTGAACTGAACTAGCAATGGTACCATACTCTACTGATTGAATTTGATTGAATAATTCATCAGGGTCTGATACTATATAATACTAGTATTTATAATTATCTTGTTGTTTTTACCATGATTTTGGAATAACCATAATACTATAAAACTAATCTGAATAATCTGAATATTTGAATAACTGGCTGAATATCTAATTATCTGTATATCTGAATATCTGAATATCATGGTTCTGAAGTCATGGTAACCTGAAAATGCTATAAATCAGTTTTTGAATATTCTGTAAATTGTCTATTTATATGTATATTGGGAATTTATAATTTTGTAGAACACACACACACACACACACACACACACACACACACATATATATATATATATATATATATATATATATATATATTTCTTTATATTTTGAGAACTGTATAAATTCTGTACTGAATGAATACAAACTCATGCCACACACCAAATAGAACTCATGTATTAAAATCTGTATAAATCTATATTCTGACATATTCAAAATCACACCCTGTACTCATATTCAAATATTATAATTGATACTGATAAAAATTCCTGAATTTGCTAGCATAGCATATTTCCCTTACCCTGACTTACTGAAAAGCCCACAAACTAAACAAACCTACACCTGCAATGTTCCCAGCACAACACCCTGAAATTTACATTTTTCCCAACGAAACTTTAGTATTATCTTACCTAATATTTTCTCCTCAGTCCAAAAATACCAAATGCCTTATAAAACATAAAATACCCAACTTACCCAAATTTTGGGATCGTGCCCAAGTTCGCATATCCAACCATCTACTCCAGTAAACTTGAAGAGAATCTTCCCAGGAGTAGCGTGGCGGTTTCCGATCATCGAACCGGCGTGAATCAAGGCCGAATTTCTAAAGAGAAGGAGGAGAAAATGAAATTTGAGAGAGAGAGAAGTTCTGCATGCAAATCCTCGTAGAAAAGTGATTTCTTAACCTTATATAGAATGCTTGTCCACATGGCCTCGTTGACAAGCCCCGTCACCTTGTCGACGAGTCCATGAAGGAGGTTCATCGACGAGCACTTAACTCTCATTGACGAGTTTTAGACCCTGGAAACAGCCCTCTCGGTAAGTTTTCGTTGACGAGACACGCGTCCATGTTGACGAGACACGCGTCCACGTTGACGAGTCCAAGAAGCCGATTCGTCGATGAACGTGGATCTCTTATTATTTAATTGCTATAAATTTTCTAGGTCTCTACAGTAACTTTGTTACAATTGCCTAGATAGTTGTCCCCAAAGTCAAGACATGACTTTGAAACTTATGTGTTTGAGGAAGTTAAGTATTTGGCTCATCCCCCAAGGAGTCTTCACGGAAGAAAACTCCAAGCTGCAAAAAAGTCAATCAAGCATGACTCGCCTCCACTAACCAAGACAAGTTAATTAACCTTGAAAAAAAGCTTTACATGACAACCATGCATTTATTTCCCATGCAAGGATCAACTTCCAACTTCCAACTTTCTTCTTCCTTCCATTTTTATTTTTATTTATCATTTGTATTAGTTGGACCCCACCACATGTCTGAGACCAACAGATCTCCACCTCTCACACATGTGATACCATCGCTAAGTTTATATCCTCTATCTTGATAAAATCTTCACTTGTTGGCTATCAAACCATCAAACTTACCTTGGCTTGAAACATAGAGAAGATCTATGTGACTTACCCATCTTTATTGGAAATACCATCATCTTTCCTTCAAAGTGAACTTTTGACTTGTTGGTCCCACCACCTTCATTTCTTTAGAAAGAACATTATTTTTTTTTTTCCATGCACTTGAACCACTCGCATTTTTTATTAAACGTGGCATGGATGAATTTGTATAATTTTCCTTCCCAAAATCCCTTCATACCACAAGTGCAACTTTTGAAATTTTAATATACTCACCTTGATCGGTGAACTTATACCCTCTCAAATATAATTCCAAGATTGATATCAAATTTTATTTTAAGTTTGGTATATGCATAATATTTTCAAGAGTTCTCACAACTAAATTATATAGTTTAATTTGGCTGCAGCCAACTACCTTAGATTTTGAATTATTTACAATTATTGCACAACTATCCTCACATAAATAGTAAAATAAAAATTATGATCTATACGAGCATATATGATGAATTGTGTCACTATCAATAATCCATTTTTTGTGAGTATTGAAACTCTTACCGGCAGCTTACACTTCACCATCACTGATGGCAATGGACCATTCAACTTGATTTGCTTCAACCCCTATGCTTGTTGTCTTGGTTCTTTCTATCCTAACATTCTTTCTTCACGTGCTCTTTCTTCAAATTATACCCTATTATCTTTGAATTAAATGCATTTTTAGAGAAATTAAATTCTAAAGTGTTATTTATATTTGATTATACCATATTAACTTTTGAGTTAAAAGTGCATATTCATATATATATATATATATATATATATATATATATATATATATATTCTTAATAATCAAATTTTGTTGGCCACTCAATGTGATTCTTTAGTGACAATACAAAATAATACATTTTTAAGTCAGCAAACTTTTAGATATGTACTTTGTCCATAAATATATTATTTTTTTTTTCAATTACAAAATGAATGCAAACATAGTTTGAAATTGAAAAAGAATCTATATGTAAACTTGAATAATACTCTTTCTTCAACCCAACATTTGGAAGCATGGATTTCAATGTTAGATTTGAATTTATATGAATTTGGAGAAATCGTTGTCTAAAATTATATTGAACAACAATAAAAAATAATAAAATCAAACCTTAAGTTCCACTAGGTGAGTCGGTTATATGAATCATTTTCTGATAGTTTATATATAAAATTATGTTGACTTTCTTCCAAGTTCATACAGTTGAAAGTTAATGTCAGAACTCCGTACTTCCAAATATTACTTAAAAAATTTCAACCAATTAGTAGCCTTATATGCATACATGATCAATTTTCTAGAAAAATGAATTAAAGACACTTTTTTGAGATCCAAGTGAAAATAAGGAAAAAAAAATATATAAAATTTTATTATAATTTGTGCATTAAAATCTATGAATAATTGATGTCAAAATATTTAAGCTTTGAATTCATAACAAAAATTAAAAAAAAAAAAAAAACTCAAGGATTTAAGAAGATTTGAGAGAGCTTCGATGTGGGCACATTTAAAAAGCCTTAAATTTCAACTTGAATTCTAAAAATTTATTATTTAAAATTAATTAAAATTATAATAATGAGAGAATCTTATCAAATTATTTAGAGACGAAATTCGATTTTTGAATGGTCAAAATGATTTTTCAAACTTAAAATTATGTGAAGAATCCGAGGAGAAGATTGAGGAATGAGATACTTTGATATTTTGAGATGGTATCATGATTGTTATTTTAAGATATTATCATAAATATTTATCATAATTATCTTTCACTATTATAATTATCAGTATTGTTATTATTAAAAAATATATTAAAAAGTATCAATATTTTATTTTGATTAGTGATCATTTATTAAAATTATCATTATTAATTAATTATTTATATTATTATTGTGAATATCATACTCAAATGATTATTAAAAATTGGTATTATTTTTGTTTGTATTCTTGTGATTATTAATTAAATATATAATTAAACACAATGCTAATTATTATTATGAGGAGGAAAAAAAGAAATAAAATTTAAGAATTAAATGTTTAAGCCGTGTGGGCTACACTTGTCAAAAAATGAAAAGATAAACTCCAGATTATTTATTATAAGCCAAAATACATATAAAGAGTGGGAGTTAGTTACAGGGGTGGGGCTAGAATTGAAATTTTTAGCAAATTCAGGGGCTGTTTCGGTTCTCCATCCCCGCTTTTGCCGTTGCCCGGTGCTCGTTCTCCGACCCGAGACGGCACACTCTCACTCCTCTTCTCCAACCAGCAAGTTTCCCAGCTTCATCAGTAACTGAGACAGAGGAGAGAGAGAGAGAGAGGCGGAGAGAGAGAGAAGAGACACATTCCCACACAAACACCGTATGTTAAAAACCCTAAAGGAAGCCTCTGTCTCTGTCTCTCCCTCACTCTTTTTCCTTCTCTTCATCTTTCTTTCTCCCTGAGTTTTCGTTCGGTTCAGTAACCCTAACAATGGCAACGGAGCCTCGACCCGTCGACCCCAACATTTGGAAGGCCTGCGCGGGAACCTCCGTGCGAATCCCCGCTGTCCATTCCAGTGTATACTACTTTCCCCAAGGCCACGCCGAGCAGTGCTCCTTTCCTCCCGTCCTTTCCCCCCTCGCCTCCTCCAAACCCCTGATCCTCTGCCGAGTCCTCGCCGTCCGCTTCCTCGCCAACCACGATACCGACGAGGTCTACGTCAAGATCCACTTGGAGCCTGTCCGTCAACTTCCCGGTCATAGCTGGAATTCTGAACCGCTCTCTGCAAGAAACCTCATGGAAAACGATGGAGGCGGAGAGGATGACAAAAGTATGGTGTCGTTTGCGAAGGTCTTGACGCCTAGCGACGCCAACAATGGCGGTGGATTCTCGGTGCCGCGGTTCTGCGCCGACTCGATCTTTCCGCCGTTGAATTTCCAGGCGGACCCGCCCGTCCAGACAATATCCGTGACGGACGTTCACGGCGTCGTTTGGAATTTCCGGCATATCTATCGCGGGACGCCTCGCCGGCACTTGCTCACGACTGGCTGGAGCAAGTTTGTCAACCACAAGAAGCTAATTGCCGGCGATTCGGTGGTGTTCATAAAGAACAAGACTGGGAAGCTCTTTGTGGGTGTACGCCGGGCCATGCGGTCCAGCGGGACTGGTGACCTCTCGAGGTGGAGCTGCGGGATTGGCGGGGTTAGGGTGAAGGTGGATGAGGAAAATGCGAAGAGGGAGGGTTTTTCTAGGAATGGAAAAGGTAGGGTTTCGCCGGAGATGGTGGCAGAGGCGACAGAGTTGGCGGCTCAAGATATGCCGTTTGAGGTTGTGTATTATCCGAGGGCAGGTGCTTCGGACTTTGTGGTGAGAGCGGAGGTGGTGGACTCTTCTTTGAATGTGTATTGGAGGACTGGTACGAGGGTTAAGATGGCAATGGAGACAGAGGATTCCTCGAGAATGACGTGGTTTCAGGGAACGGTTTCTTCCGCTGCTATTCCTGATAATGGGCCATGGCGAGGCTCCCCATGGCGCATGCTTCAGGTATGACTATGTTTTGCTTTTGCTTGATGGAGTGCTCTGTTTCTTCTTCCACATGTTCTGACGGAGCATTGCATGAATGTTACCTGCCATTTTATTTTGTTATCATGTCGTGCTTTCATTAACTTTTAGCACACTTTGTTGTACTGGCATTAGGATGGGGTTTCTTAGGCTGAGCGATCTAAGATTCTAAGATACTAGAACTTTATTTTTCGTTTTATATTGTAAATTAAATATTGATAGAGATATCATGGTTTGAGGTGGGCTTTGATGTGCAGGTGCAATTTATGTCCTATGCATACACAATTGCACAGATAACAGTCCTCATAGATGCACAAATTCCAAAATTTAGTTACCAGCACAGTTCCAAAATTTAGTTACCAGTACATGGTTGCAAGATTTTGTGGTTATGAGTTCCTCTAAATTGAACATGTACTTATCTAGTTTTCTGTTTGTGTACTGTTGGCTATTGGAGTGAAAAATTTATATGCATAATGGCTACCTTAAACGAAACATGGGGCACAATGATTATTATTATGCATGCCCTTTAGGATGTGTTTGTTGCATGGGTTAGGCTTGACCATGGTTACTAGAAAATGCTAATACCCTAGTGAACCATGTGTTGGTACAAATGTCCCAAAACGTGGTACATTTTCATTCCACAACGTTAAATCTATCAATCCATAGTTTTAATTCAATGTCTTTCCTATAACATAACTTTTTATTACTTAAAACTGGGAATCATCACATATTAAGTCTATTTCTGTAGTCATTAATCTATTCCACAAGAGAAATTTTCTTGTGTGTTTAGAAACACTTGAATGTCCTCTCCAAAATATACATGTGACAGTACACTTTTTTCACCAATATATCTATTTAAGTATATCCCTAACGTTCCACATTTTAGAGCATGTGCCATACCACGATCCCGTTCCTGTTTCAAGTACCAGAACATTCCTTGTTCTAGGTAACAGCGAGCTTGGCTAAGTACTTATGATGATTATTATACATACCCTTTAGGGTGTGTTTGTTTCATGGGTTAGGCTTGAGTTCTTTTAAACTGCATGTAGCACAAGTATAAGATACAACCTGCCAGGGAGAGGCCTCTTAGCCCCTTCAATGGTCTAGTGCTGGCCTGCCCCTCCACCAGCCAGCTTCAGGCTGAGGGAGTTAAAAGGCATTGAAGCAAAATTAAAGAAATAAAATTCTACGTTCCCATGGGAGACCCAACACATAATGGGATAATTATTCTCTCCAGTCCATTCCAACACTATTCAGCTAGTCTAATTCTACAAAATCTTAGCCTGTGAATCAAACACTCCGTTTAAGTTACCAAAGGTGAAATTTTGTTTGTACCTTATAAAGTGTATGACATGGATGGACCTGTTCTTTGTGTCAACTAATGTCAGATGTGCTAGTTTTTTGATGCGGACAATTGTCCTGCACATTATAGATGTGCAAGAGATACATAGTTGGACAAAATGGCAAGTATTCTTAGTGAGAGCATGTGCCCAAATTCTATCAGCCAGTTTGTTCTCTGCCTTTGCTTGCACATAGGTGTTGGACAACTTTGTTAACATTGAACTGAGAACTTTGTCAGTACATTGTGATGAATATTCTCAGAGTTGTCTGCATCCTTTAAATTGGACCAATTTTTTGTCATCAATATGGACATTTGGAGGAGTATTCCCCACTGACATCAGATTTAATAAAGTATTTTTTTGTACTTAGTCACATTGTTATCATGAGAACCCGTGGAATTTTCAGTAATTTTTTTTTGGAAAATTCTAATTGAAGAAGAGTTAAATTTCTTTTTAATAAAAAAATTCAAGTAGGATGGTATTCCTTAACATGGTTTCATGTTGGGCTGTTTGAAGAATATTTCTTGTGAAGTGCAGAGTGTGCTTTCCTAGTGATTTATGTTGTGAACTGTCTTTATTACTTTTGGCTTGTCTAGATTTTATATGGTGCCAACCACTGTTAATAGACCCAGGTTGGCCTGGCTAGTTGGACCAGTAAATCAGTTGGCCCGGCATTTGGTCTTGGGATTCCCCATAACAACCACTTTTTTAGTTTTTATTTTACAATCTATTTATGTATGGAGGCTGTGCAATTTTCTTCTTAAACTTCTTGTACACACAATTAGTATCTGCCCTTTTTTTTTTACCTTTAAATTTATTTTAAAAATTTTACTATGCTAGTAGGGAGAATTTGCTGTTCAACTTCTTTGTCTAGGTTTTATCTGGTGCAGACCACTGTTATTAGACCCAGTTTGGCCTGGCTAGTCGGACCAGTAAACTGTTGGCCTGGCATTTGGTCTTGGGATTCACCATAAAAGTCACTTCTTATTTTTTGCTTTACAATTTATTTATGTATGGAGGCTGTGCAATTTTCTCCTTGAACATCTTGTACACCCAATTTAGCATCTGCTACCTTTTCTTTTTTTTTTTTTAAAAAAAAATTTATATTTTAAAAATTTTACTATATTAGCAGGGAGATTTGCTCTCCAACTTCTCAATACCACCCATGTTTAGTATTGGCTTAGTTGTTTTATTTTTCATTTAAGAAAGCTGAAAACTTATAGTACCCCAGACTCGAACTCGATAAACTGATTAATCTGCAATTTAATCAGTTGGCTTTTGACTTGTCATCAGAACATTCACTAAGCCTTATTTTGTTGTTATACATTGCAAAATTAAATATTGCCAGAGACATCATGGTTTGAGATGGGGCTATGATCTGTGTGTGTGATTTATGTCCTGTGCATACACAAATAACGATCCTCAGAGATGCACAGAACCAAAATTTAGTTGCTGCTACCTTGTTGCAAGATTTTGCCATTTTGAGTTTCGAAACCAAACATTTGTTGTCTATTTTTCTGTTTGTGTACTGTTGGCTATTGGAGTGAAAAATTAATATGCATAATGACTACCTTAAATAAAATGTGAGGCATAATGATTATTATGCATGCCCTTTAGGGTGTGTTTGTTTCATGAGGCTTGACTAAATACTCACAATGAGTATTGTGCATACCCTTTAGGGTGTGTTTGTTTCGTGGGTTAGGCTTGACTAAGTACTTTTAAACTATATGTAGCACAATTGTAAGATATGAGTTACGACTGGCTAGGGAGGCTTCTCAGCCCCTTCACATGGTCTAGAGCTGGCCTGCCCCTCCACCTGCCAGCTTCAGGCTGAGGGTGTTAAAAAGCATTAAAACCAAAACTAATGAAAGAAAATTCTACCTTTCCATCCTACCTTTTTAGATGGGAGACCATACACATAATAGGATAATTGTTCTATTCATTCCATTCTAATACTGTTCAGTTACTCCATTCCTACCAAAAAATCTTAGCCTGAGAATCAAAAACTCCCGTTTGTTACCAAAGGTAAATGCAGATGAAGTCAGAATCTTCTTTGATTTTTGATGACACTGCTTGCTTTGCTGAGGGCTTTTTCTTCATGTTGTTGTGGCAGTGTTGGTTTCTCTTTCTGCATGATTGGAAAGCTTTATTAGCCTGATTTTCCTTTGTGTTTTTATATATATATATATATAGAACGATTTATTAACTTCATTGTCTATTCTTTCTTTCTTAATAAAGTTTCCTTTTCTATCAATAATAATAATCATCATCGTCATCATCTAAGAAGCATCACTGACACAGCGACACCTCACATGGATAAGACAAGATATGAACACGACAATATGGGAACTTAAAAACACTGCTATATGACATGTTGAGAACATATAAATTAATTAATTAATTAAAAAAATGTGTATTTAGATATATTTATACTAGTGTTTTCCTTTTGAATATCATGTGTGGGTCTACAAATCTAATTTTTCTATAAAAAATGTGTATAACTCACATACATTATACAAATAAAATTTCACTTGCGTGCACCCATAATTTAATATTACACAAAGATGGAATAATCACGAGAACATGGAAATGCCCATTGAGGTATTTGGGAACTCTATTTCTACACAAAAAAAAAAAAAAATCAGCACATGCAGAGTTGCTGGCAATCCAATGTCTTGGGTGTGTCCCAAAAAGTGTGATTGGATTCAAGAGTGTTGAAAAGCAAGAATTATCATTACTTTTTAAAATTTTTCAACAAGCTCGAATAAGTGTCCTGGTGTGTCAAGGAAGTGTCGGTGTCATGTGTTGGTGTTGTATATGTTGTGTATATGTTGGACACCAACACCCAAGGGGTCTTGAGGCATTGATACTTCCTAAATAATAATAACAGTAATAGTAAACTAGTAATAACAACATCAACAACAACAAACTTTGCTGGAAAACTAAAATAAGACTGAATTCATAGGGTTTATGTTTATTTTTCGGTGAACCGATTGACCTGAAAACTTTTTCAAATAAGTTGTGGCACGTGTGTAACATATCTAATATTTAAGTTATATAGAATTGGATTTCTGTGAACAGTTCCTGTGCACATCATAAGATTCAAATCTTCTTTATATAATATTTCTGGAGTGTTGAAGTAATATGTTTCATGAATGACTAGTAACTTCTGAAATTAATGAATGAAAAATGCATGTGTTGGTATCTGAAGTTACAATCAGAAACTTTTTAATTTTTTTTTTTTTTAAAAATTCAGGCTAGGGCAAGGTATTGGAATAAATGGTAGGCACACTCAGGAACTGATATGCATTATACCATGAAAATTTTTATTTAGAGCCATGAAACAATTGGTAGCATACTCAGGAATTGGTAGGCATTATTCTGTGAAATGAGTTATTTAGAGCCATTGTTGGACTAGTGTTGTTGTAACTCAATTGCTTTGTCTTGAGTTATAGATATATAATTTGTAGTTTTGTAAGTTTTTTCCAAGCTTTGAAATTAAACGGTGCATGGTGAAGGGGTTTGAATAATGGGCACAAAATGGCTTGTAAGTGGGAATATTTCAATTTATTGAAACATTAATTAAATCAACCAACGACCACTCCATAAACTGAATCAACTATAAATAATGCTGAATTGTATATATAATTCTCTTCATTTCTTTCGTTCTTCTTCTTCTTTTAGTCTAGTGCCAGAGATACTACAAGGAACTCCATTGTAATGGATTAAACCATATCTTTGAAAGCTTGAGCATTCTATGTTTGGACTTTAAAATCATACGATAAATCATTGAGGGGTTTGACAAAGAGACTCTTGGTGAGTCTGGACTAAATTTGTGCTGGACATGAACATGGCAAAGTAGATGCTTTAACTTCAAGAGCAAATATTGGTTTTTTGAAATTAGATTAGAACCCTTTGTTTGGTCATATTTGGCCTTAGATGGTGGCTCTCACAAATAGATGAGGTGCTAGTGGCTGGTTGAGACCTGCCACGGTCTGGCAACTTGGACTGCCAGCATTGGAGTGGAAACTGCTGGTGATGCCTCAAATGAGGAGACTGGATTGATTGATCAGAAGGTCTTCTGCTCCTTTAGATAAGCAATTGGTGCATAGTATAAGTGTATAACTTCATGAAGGATGATCCGAGCATCACTCCCTGACACCTTGCTCTGAACAAGAAATTCACAGATAATTGCATCAAACTGTTGCTGAGTGAAGAAGTAAAGGAGAATCTGAAGAATCCGAAGAACGGTGGATCAAGGTGATGACTTACAATACATGGAAATCAACAATTTATCAGTAGAAGTCAATTGATGATATGCTGCCAAAATATTTATAAAAATATAAAAATTAGAACTTCGGCTATGAGCTGAAATTGTTTGGGTTGGTGACTCCTAAAATCCATGAGAACGAGTATTAGTAAATTTGGTGGTAGTGGTTAGAGTGACCACAGAGGGGGCACCAATGGAATTGAAGTGGGCAGCTGAGTCCGCATGCTGAAGTACAATTGGATATTGGTTCACTAGAATTCATGGCCTCTGCCGGAAGCATATTTGCCTATGGCTGTTGTGTATGGTGATGTTGTAATTGGAGAAGATAGAGAAATGAAGAGGAAGAGGGGAAGAGTTGTAATATATCTTGGGGCTATTGTCCTTTCTTTTATATAATATAACTAGAGGTAATGTTGTTACTTTTTTTTATTCTGGGGGAATTAAAGTGGGGTATCTGAAAATTAGGGGAAGTCTTCTTAAGGGGTTAATTCATAATTTCTCTTTCAAAAAAAAGAATTAATGCTTCGTGGTATTTTGCCAAAATCTACTATTTTGAGTCATCAACTAGAATTTAATACATATTAGAGTGGAATGCCCATGTGATAGTTCAGTGATGGGGTTGTAGTCTTTCGTTACAAGTGCATCTGATAGCCAAGTTCGTGTGTAGTGAGTTTAGATGAATGAAGGTTCTTTGGTTGGCAACTAGCTAAAAGGATCTTTTTCTTCTTTTTTTTTTTGGGGGCTCAAGAAGTCAAGGTCGCCTTTGTTTTTTGGTGCTGTACATCCTTACAGGATTATTCTTTTTTTTTTTGTTCTCTTGAAAGGGATTTATCATTGTCATGGGTCTCAATAATTCATTTGTGAACTATCTTCAAAACGTCCAATGACACATCCTAATACAGTTGGACTGTTGGAGTATGAAATAATTGGTCTTATTAATCTTGCATGTGTACCATACCTCTTTAGGCTGATCAGTTTTTCTTTTCTTCTTTTTGGACTGTAAATTGTTAGTCTTATGGTGAGTTATTTTTTAATGCTTCCAGTAATACTGTAGAAGTGGGTCGAATTTTTTTTGTCGTCAATGACATTTTCTTCACCTCCACCTTCTTTTGCTTATCTGTGCAAAATAAATTTTTGGAATAAATTTAATTTTTTTTTTCAACTTATATAAACTTGCAAATTCTAATAGAAGAAAATGATGAATAGAAAAAGGACCCAAATTGTCTTTACAATTATAAGAAGCTATATATCTTTATCATTGGCAAGTGCATTGCTGTAGGTAATTGGCTTCAATGTTCTTGTGCTATTTGTTTCATAGACCTGTATCTTATCCTGCATAAATCAAGCTATGTCTTGAATCTAGGTTAGTAAAGAATGGGCCCACTGGTTCAAAAGTTAAAATTTTTAATTATACTTTATGGGGGGAAATTTTAAAAAAGATAATGCAAAAAAGGTCACAGGGCAGCTGTTTTTTTGTGAAGGGAGAATAAACTCCATGCTGTCAGTAATTGGAGAGTCTCCTAGGGGATTGTCCAATGGTTTGAGCTTGGAATCTTGGAGGTTCTTGAAGATTTCAGGTCCAAATTAAAGATGCTCCTGCTTCTCTCTTCTCCTGCTACTGCTCCTTGGCATCATGACTGCCATAGAAGGATGTGATTGCCATCAATCCATTTAGATTGAAGGGGAAGCCTGACTGGATAAAGGTAAGGGAGATTTTCTGTTTGTTCTCGAGCATAATCCAACGTGTAATCGATGGGTGAGGTTTTCCTTGGAAGTGGTTCTCCAATGGTCTGGCTTTGATGGCAGGCTGAGAAGGGGCTTCTGAAGTATTAATTTTGGTAGTGTGATATATTAGTTGGTGATTCAACCTAGGGGTGACCATTCAGTCGGTTTGGTTAATTCAGTTAATTAACCGAAAAATTTTGGTTAAGAAATATCATTAACTGAACCAACCGAAATTTCATATTTAATTGAACTTAAAACCGACCAAATCAAATTTTGGTTAAATCGATTAACTGATTTAATGTTTTAATATATATAAAAAATATATAAAATATATATATTTAATATATATATAATAAAAATAATATATAATTTTAATATATATGATATATAAAAAATAAATAAAATTTTAATATATATATATAGTATATAAAATATTTTAATATATAATATATATAATTATTTATTATTGATTTATACTATTCGGTTAATCCAGTTAACCGGATTAACCAAATCCAAAAACCAACCGAAAACCAAAATTCAACGAAAATGAAAACTGAACTAAACCAAATAAATTTTTAACCAAACCGAACCAACTGAATTTACTTGGTTAGTTTGGTTAGTTCGGTTTTAACTGAATTATGCTCACCCCTAATTCGACCAACAAAACTTTGAAAGTTCTTGAGATAGGGTTGGGATGGCAAGGAAGACCTTTTTCGGTGTTTGTTCCTGGCAGACCAAAAGGGATGGATGGCAAAAGTCCGTGCAAGAATTCTGTGCAGTGATTAGTGTTTTTCCTAATGGAAAGGGTGATGCTGGCAAAGGCTTACAAAGGGGTGGTTGTTCATGGAGCAAAGAAGTGTTGGCCAAGAAGAACGGATCTGTGATATGTGTGGTTTTGTGGTGCAGAAACAGCAACAGGCGAAGCAGTAGATGCAGTTGCAGCAGGTGCAGCAACACTCTGTTCATCCATCATTGGCAGGACATCATCTCCATATGTGGACTTTGGCTTCGATGGTAGAGGCGGCTAGGGTTTTGTTGGGGGATGGGAGTACGGTGAAGATGGGATGGAGTGGATCAGGGTGCCTGACCATCAATTTGGACGTGGGCTGGATTTTGGGTTGTCTAGAATTTGAGGACTTTGGCCAACTGAGTGAGTGGGCAAAAAGCCCAAATATCTTAAGTGGTGACATGGCCCAATTTCCTGCCCATTGGACCTTGAATAAAAGCTAGCGATCCCTTAAAGCTCATAGTAAGCTAGATCTTAATGGGCTTTCTTGGCAGACCCAAAATTCTGATTATTACAAAGTAGGTAATGAGCCCATTGCAGATCTTAGAAATGGACTGTATAAGCCTGGACCAGTGGACTCTCATTTAGAGACAGCCCCCTCCCTTTTGTATAATAGTTTAACGTCTTATTGCAGAAAAGGGATTCCAAGCCTTCCACTGTGGGTGATTGGTAGGGCGAATCCAGCAGGGCAACCTCCAACCAGGGACAGTTGCAACTCGGTTAGTCTTGGGAATTCAACTGGTGCTTCTGCATTTTTGGTTTGAGAAAGTTGCTGCTAGGATGAGGGCTTGATGAAGAGCATTCCCTCGGGCGTTAGCTGAGGGAGGGGCCTGCACTAAGGTTCACAAAGGTGGTATGGATGATATACAGAGGTTTGCTTCCAATAAGGGAGGATAATTCTTTTGGGAAGGGAAGGAATTTTGAGAAGGTTTATGTTTACCGGGTGGACAATCGAGATAATTCTTCAGGGACAACTGGAAAAAAATGTAGTAAACAATGCTGAAAGTACATTAATTGTGAATTCCCAGAATATTCAGAAGGGAGAAACCAATGTGAGTAGCAAAGCCAAGGAGAAGGAGAAATGGGTGATATGTCAGATGATGATAGTGTTTATATTAGTGAATTTGCAGGAAGGGTGGTTTGCTTTTGGATGAGACTCGAGATTGGAGTGGCTATGATTCTGAATAATCTGACTTAATTAGGGATTTATCGTATGTGCCACCATCTCTGATGGAAGGTTTAGAGGGTGCTTTTATAATTGAGGAAGATGGATTGGGTAAGGAGCAGCAGTGCAAGGAAGGATTTTGCCCACTCCAGTTGTTGAGGTTGATTGGAAGGGCTTAGAAGCTCAAGAATTGATGCATGAGATGGGTTTTTGGTTTTCCAGTCCTGGAGGTAATGAAGTTTGCTTGGATGGAAGTAAAAGGAAATTGAGGTAGAGACAGCATTTTAGCAAATTTGAAGTGTCAGATGAACTATGAGGGCAAGTTCTTAAAAGGGGTTTTCTTATGTGACTTGCTAGTAAGGTCTTATTTATTTTCTTCTTTTTATTAGGATTTTTAACCCTGTTTTACATTCCCTCCTTTCCTCTCTCAACATATCTTCTTCTATTATCAAAAAAAAAAAAAAGATATTCTTGGAGGTCTTTGAAATAAATCTTGGGAGGGGGTTAGGAGTTGTGAATAACAAGAAGAATGGGAAAATTTGTGATCTAGAACCAAAAAATAACCCTTAAATCTATCTATGTGTTTGGCACTTTGGCTATAAAAAGAGGTCAAAATAGGAACTGTAAATTATGTATAAAATGAATGATTTAGTCTAACAAATGTTAATTTTGAATATTTAATAATTTAGAAAACACTGAAAATCACAATATCTAGTTTTCAATTTTTTTCCCCCCTGAGAAACAACTAAAAATGGACATCAGAAACAAACAATTAGCAACACAACACATGGTTATAATATATTTCTTCATTAAATGAAAATAGATACAGAAATGACACAAAGCAGGCCCTAAATATTTATCAGCTCATGACTATCGAGAACCCTATAACAACCTCATGCAATGATTCTAAACTTAAATGATGAATATTTGTACCTTGTGGTCCACATTTGAAAAGAATTGATTTTCCATGAGACTTATGTAATAGTCAAAAAAATGGGGCTGGCCTTGTAGAGTTTCTCATGTGGCCTACATGATAGATGGAGCATATCTCTTGTAGTTCGTGGTAGTTGTATGCAGATTCAGTTTGTTTCTTGCTATTTGCCACTTCTAGACTATTATTTTTTATTCTTGTATGTGGATCTAAAACTGTTTTAGTAGAGTTTACTGGCCTAGGGTAAAATTCATTCATCTGCTGTTATGTATAAGTTGCAGTCTAGGATGATGTAAAGCTTTGAAGTAAAACGGAAATGAAATATCTTGCTAGAAGATAGATTGCATTGTCTTGTAGGTTGCCTCTCTCTTCTGTATTATATTTTTGAGTAACTTGAACTTAAGACATGTATCTGTGAGATTAACTAGAATTCTGTTTTCATAATTTACTGAAATGCACATTACATTTATGCTGGTGATTCCAAGTTATATATTACATGTGGATTGATGTTAGTAAGGATGATGTCCACTCGTTGATTAACATGCATGGGTGGAACTTGATGTGATATTGTACAACTGCTGTAATGATTGGTATAAAAAAATTGTTTGCTGCTGCAGATGCGTAATAGTTTCTGTCTATAAATCATTTTTTAAGTTTGCAAATTTTTTATTTTTTCTTCCTTTTTGGAATGTCTGAATTTTTTAATTTTTAATTTCTGTTAAGGTCACCTGGGATGAACCTGAAGTTCTGCAGAATGTAAAGAGAGTGTGCCCTTGGCAAGTTGAATATGTCGCACCCGCACCTCCATTTAATACTGCATTCCCCCCCACAAAGAAATTCAGAGCTCCTCAGACACCTGGGATGTTGAATGATGGAGAGAGAGAGCTCTTCTTTCCTATGGCAGGCTTAACTAATTCAACAGTGGACAAGTTCAACCCCTCATTGTTGAATTATGACACTTTTCCTGCTGGCATGCAGGGAGCCAGGCAAGATCTATTCCGTGTAACCAGTTTACACAACTTCTTAAGTGAAGACACACATCAGATGTGCACTGAGAATTTTTTTGGCAAGATGTCGCCAAAGGCGAAAATTGTGTCTACAGAGCTGAATATTGGCAGTTCTCATTCTGACAACCTATCTCCAGATAGCCCCAGCAGTGTGCATTCTTCTGGCATGGAGATAGTTGAGAACCGTGTTTGCAACTCCTCAATGAGGGTTGCTTCTAGTTCATTTCAGTTATTTGGTAAGATCATTCATATGAAACAGTCTGATGAAAGTGGGTTTGATGATGTTGGTTGCCCGGTAGAGGACAGCAGCAAGACTGTTGATGTTATGAAACAACGAGAACTTTCGACATACCCTTACATGAAACTGTTTGACAGGATTGATGTACAGTGCCAATCAGCGTCATCTGCTGTTGAAGCATGTTCGTTGTGAATGAATGGTTGTTTTTGTTCTGCAGATTAGAAGCTGTACAGGTATGCATTTTACTGGTCTTGAAGAGCCATTGAAACCTGGTGAAATGAGCTGATGTGGGTGTACTGAATAAGTTCTGCCCTCTGGTGGAACCTTGTTTTTTTTTCCTTTATACAATTGCCTTCTGTTTTTGATAGTTTGGCTGATCGTGAAACAGTTAATTTTTGATCAATTTTATACAGCATACTTTGAAATGTTTCCAAATAGTCAGCTAAACTTGATGAAGTATGCCAGCCATTTGCAGTTGCCCACTGATCATTTGCCATCATTCTGTTGGACAACCTGTCCATGAATTTTTCCTTAGTTTATAGCATACTATACCCACATTTGCCATCATTCTGTTGGGCAACATGTCCATGAATTTTTCCTTAGTTTATAGCATATTATACCCTCATATCTCCATAAACAATGCACCTTTTAGTTCTGTGTTAGTCTTCCTTGGCAAATGGCAATTGATACTTAATGCCAAAAGTTGACCCTTTTGAGTAATAAGTGGAAAACATTATTATCAATTTCCACCGAGCATTTGTAATTAATAGTTTGTTCTAGCATTTTCTTGTATGCAAACTTCCAGAAAAGGTATTTCCTGAACTCTGTGTGCATGTGTGGTCACCTTTTTCTAGCACAAACAATGCTAAAGCAGCAAGGGTTGAGTTTGGGAAAAAAAAGCTCTAAATAATTTATTTTTTATTATAACAATGACAGTAGACATATTTATTGAACTGTTCATTTGTATTTTCTGATACAATTTTTCTAATGAATATATGAATAAATTATAATATCTAATATCATCCCTTTTTATTTATTTATTTATTCTTTTTTTGTTAGGGTTGAGGGGAAGGGATTGTCCTTCTGACACCTGGTTCTACCTCGCTTGGCGAACTCTCTTGAGTCAAGTGTCATTGTCTTGAAAAATATAATTTGTTTCAAATGATTCTTCTATGAACTCATGTTTATTGGAAAGCAAATTTAAGATTCTTGTGTTGTGCAAATACACATGTAAAAACTTAGAAAATTATGAGGTATTAGATCAGATGATTCTTCTATGAACTCATGTTTATTGGAAAGCAAATTTAAGATTCTCATCTTGTGCAAATACACATGTAAAAACTTATAAAATTATGAAGTATTAGATCATATGATCATTGCTCGATGACATAGTTCTAAATGAAAATTTTGCTTATGCTCTCATCTATAAAATTCTCCGTTTCACTGTGTTTTGACACCAAAGGTACGTGAATCCTGGTCAACTGACTTTTAACTTTTAGATGCCAAATTTCTTGAGTATGTTCTTTGTTGTTTGGGATTGTGTGTCTTTGCTTGATTGCTTCTATTGACTGTGATCATCTGAAATACTTGCTTTGTCATTATTATTTGTCAAGTTTGTTTAATTATCTATTTTCCTGATTTTTGTAGGTAGGTAAGGCAGGCAGGAAGCTGACTCTTAATCTGACTAGCGGGTAGTAAATAGGTTATGCATCTCTCTTTTAGTTTCCCATATTGGACGGATTTGCAACGGTTGTGAACTTGTTTTTCAATATTCAAATTAAGTTGTAGGTGTTCATTTTGAATTTCAAATAAAACTCTTTGGATTATTTTATTTTGTTTCTTATCTTTCTAAGTAGCTTATGTGATAGTTTTATTATGGATGGATGAGGAAAACAGCCATATGCTGGAATCCAGGTTAGAGAAGCAGCCAAGAAAAATTTCTTGTCATGCAAAGAGAAGGCAAGAGAATGAGTGCTCAATTTAACTGGTTACTAAGCTAGAATCCAATTGACCCCTATGTTTGAGATCGACTTTGGACTTGGATTTGTGCAGATTTAGACAAAATATAATATAAAATTATATTAAATTTTGTTTAAATCCACTCAAATTCAAATTTAAGATCTAAAATGTAAGTTTCCAAACACAATATAAATTAATTTGGAGTAGGTTCTACTGTTGAAATTGGACTTCAGGGGGGATGGCTGGCACTCATCTGGATTTTTCCCAGCATGACCTCATGTCAATGCTTGCTTCTTTGTGCAATGTAAGGTTGCTAACGGAAAAAAAAGGTTACTAAAGTTACCTTGGTCGATGTCCAAGTGGATATTTGAAATATGCTAAACAAAAAAGCCCTTTTGACTTGTTTTTATTTTATTTTATTTTTCTAATTGTAAGATTGGCGTGCGAGGGAATAGAATTAAATTTATCACTTAATTTGGTCGTTCTCCATTTAAGCTTTTATTTTATTTCTTATTCCATTTCATTTTGTAAATCAAACATGTCATTAGTCTTGTGTTCACTTTCAATGATTCCCTATGATGCGAAGGGGGTACATAGGGGTACTTGTTTTTTGGCTTTTTAATCTTTTCCCTTGCAGTTTTGGACCTTACGAATTATAATGGTAGATAAGAGAAAAGAGGGAATGAATAGAAAGAAGAAGAGATTGCTTTCCACCACTTAATTGGTGCCACAGCCAATCAATTAAATTCATACGATAAACTTGAAATCTGTTTCTTAGATGGGGGATATTCCAAGGACCATTATAATCTAAATTTATCATGGAGGATGGTCGTAATCCTAGTTCAGATAGTTGATTATCGATATACGGTAATCCAGAGAGGATCCACAACCAATATGATGCCCACTAATGGTTGGCTCTATTAGCCAGAGTATATCTTCAGTCAGCTAAAATTTCTCTACCACGGAAAGCATTATCTGAGAAGCATCGCATTAGATCATCACCTAACATGGCACCAAATCATTCAACTGCTCCTGTAGTCTCTCTATGTTGTCATATTTAATGTCTCGCTAATGCATTTCTGTTTATGATTATATCAAAAAACAAATATTGACATAACTATTTGGATTTTGAGTTGCTAATTCTATGTAGGATACTGAACGACTTCTTAGATTCTCATCTCGTTTCATCTTAGCTTAATGACCGTCCTAAAGATAATTTATTAGATAGTGTAAGCTCAAGACCCTTGGATTATGTGCTAAGCTAGCAACTTTAATCCTTGACTCATGAAATGGTTATCAACTCAATATAAAACTGCCAAATGATCCCATACCCAACCTCCTTCATTATCTCATCTTAGATTAACTAAGGTGGCTCGCATCATTAAGATATTATTCCATGCACAGCTATATGGAATGGAATAATATGCTTGTTATCTTGGCATTGTTCTGATTTCGTTAGCCTCATCCTACTTGCTACTTAGTGCCAGCCAAGGCAATTATTTATGTGAGAGAGCACATTTTTAGCCTTGTAACATTACTTATTTGTGCTACTTAGTATTAACCATGCAACTAAAATGTATGGACTGTATATACTTTCCTTAAATGGAATTTTGGATCCTCTATATGCTATACGACTACCATGTTGTCAAAAAAAAAAAAAAAAAAAAAGGAAGGATTGTTACAACCTTATCAACACTGGCCATGACTCCTAGAAGTTACAGAAAACTCCTTAACCACATATCCTCTTGAACAACAATTGAACATGCTACATATCCAGCCTCTATGGTGGATAGGGCAATGCAATCTTGTTTCCTATTGCACCAAGATATGACTTCCTTTTTTTTATTTTTTTAGTGCACTTCTCCAAAATGTTACATGAAGGCTTAATAATTGGCCACATGGCATTAAAAAGGTCTTGATTGGTTGCACATCAACAAATACATATCACCCAAAGAACGCTTAAAATCTTGGCCCTAATCCAGACGTGAGATCACTCAAAGAAAGCTAGATGTTGGGCAGTGCAAAATTTTTATGCAAGCATTGTAGTTATTGAAATCATTTAAGATTTGGTTAAAATATTACATTAATGTTTGAAAGGGCCCACAAAATGCAAAGAGCTAAATTAAGCAAATATCACGTTAGATTTTGTGGAGGAACACTCGAGGGTCAACTTATGAGATATGTGAAAAACTGTAATAATGGTAAAATTTTTAGGATTTAACCATTCAGAGGTATGAATTTTAATTAACATATAAGAGAATATGGTCATAAATTTCCTAAAATCAATGAGATGCTTAACCGAGTTTCCTATAAATAGGCACGTAAGTGTGATAGACCATCTATTCAAACATATACACACAATGTGACCAATTATCTAATTTTGGCCTTTTCATCAATTTATCTTCATTTCCCATATCTATTCCCTTCTTCGTAATGTATTCATTATAATTTCTACATTTTTGCCTAATTTTCCTATCTCGTAATGTTTTTCCTTACATAATAGGACACCTTACAAATTCCAAGGGGTTGGCGTGAGATCCAAAAAAAATTTATTTCTATCATCTCTTTAAATCCCCCGCCTCTGTTTCAAAGGTGTTTAATTTTTGTTAGACATTTTTTTTAGCAACGTCTATGGGACACTTCATGTTGCAAGTTATCAGAGGTGCAAGAAAGATTGCTAATGAAGATGTTGTGTTGTCGATGCGAATAAACTCACCAATGTTGATATGATGGTGATTTAGCAACAAATAGTTGGAAAAAAAAAAATCATCGATGCAACTTCTGACACCTCTTAGTAGGTTGTCGAGGTAATGAGGCCTACTGAAGACATGACATGAAGAAAGAGATGTGATTTGCCCCCGGGCATATGGCGCAATGGCAAAGGGCGGTCTTGGTGTTGGCATCTCACGATGTGTGGGTACGGATCGATTCCTCGTTGCTGCGCTGCACATCCACATTTACCTCCAGGAATGTGATGGACTAGCTGCTCCTGGCGTGGGATTAGTCGGGCTAAGCCCGGACACACGGCGTTATCCAAAAAAAAGAAAAGAAAGAGATGTGATCTTGGATGGTGAATATGGTCAACAATGCTACCTTCACACTAGAAGTACTTGTGAAAGCATCCATTGCAACTCGCTTAGATTTGGAGTATGGGCACATCTATATTGCCGAATAGCCAAGAGATGGTCATGACTTCTCATTGTTGGTTTGCCAACCCTGTAGGCATGGAAACTAGGATGATTAACTGGTGTGAATTTGGCCATCAGGTGGAGGTTGGGGGAGGGGGGAGGTTATGTACACCATGTTATCCCCCAAGAATTTTTCTAAACTGTCATTCACAATCCACTTAGGTCTAGCCATACGATTCCTTACTAAAAAAATATTGGAGGGAAAATGCCATGCACACTCTCGCCTTTCCAATAATTTAGCCTAACCATTTCTAATGATTATAGTGATTCAGTTGGGTTCAACCATCTGAATCTTCATCAAGAAGGCTTTATGGGCTAGTTCACTCATTCCACAATCTCATTATGGTTGAACCATTGCTTAAAATGATATTAACTATACTTGACATGGGGGCAACATAATCCTCCTATTGTTATTGTTGGTTATAAAGATTATGAGAATCTTCTACTAGCAGATTACATAGAAGAGGACGAAAAGCATGAACTTGCTATTGGCAAAATTGTTGGAACTTTCATGGCCACTGAGGAGGAGGCTTCCTTTGACACTTCCAAGTATGAAGAATTCAAGAACCCCTTGTTGATTAAGGATCTAAAGCCTACCAATGATAAATATTTTAATGATTTTAATAGCAAAAATTATCTCAAAGATCAAAAGGATCCTAAACAATCCAAGTGAATAAGCTCGAGTTCGTATATTCAGGCTTAGATATTTAAAGATATCTTATGTGGATGTATGTGTTTTCTTAGTGACACTTAAGTTAGCAAGAATGTCCTTCACTCTTGATTACTCAAACATGCTTTGAGGATTTTGACCAATCAAAACACAAAATGGGATGAGTGTGAATGTCACACACACACACACACACACACACACACACATATATATGGATGGCTATCTATCTTAAGCCTAAGTATGATGAGATCCCAAGACCACGTGACCGAGGTCCATTACTTGGATTCATGCATAGGGACAATTACCCCCTTTTAAAAGTAATAATTGCCCTTAAAGTGGCTAACCATTTGGAGGGCATTATTTGCACAATATTTGTGCACTTTTGTTGAATGTTACGTGATGGCTCCATAATTGGCTATGTAGTATTAAGAATATTTTGATTAACTACACATTAAGGAATGCATATTGCCTACCTAACACTTGAAAGCTCAACTACAACTTGAACGTGTACCCAAGTTTGGCAAGCCAGATGCCACCCAATGTAAAATTATCATCCAAGCACTACAATTATTGAAACTGAGATTTGGTTACAAAAATTACATTGATGTCTGTGTCCACAAATTACGAGTATCAAAACCAAGAAGAGACTATACTAGACTTTATAGAAGATAGCAATATTGAGAGTCAACTTGTGAGATACGTGATTTAAAACTATAATAATGGAAAAATATTTTAGACTTGGCCATTCAGGGAAGAATATGTTTGAATTTTAATGAAATAAGGTAAGATATTATTACCATAAATTCTCTTAAAATAGGGGAGATGGTAGACCAAGTTACCTACAAATAGGCGTGTATCAAAGTGTGATAGACCATCTCATATATACACACAATGTGACTAGTTATCTAATTTTTGGCCTCTACATCATATTATCTTCATCTTTCCTCTTCCTACCCTCCTTCGATTATTTAATCTCCATCTCTTTCTTTCCCTCTCCGTATCTCTTTTAAACTATTTTCGATCATCTCTCTTTTTTCACTCTCTTTCTTCGATTTCAAGCACTCCACTTCTACCACTTGCCAAAATTCTCCACTCTATTAATTTTTGTTAAATAGACTCCGTCTCCACAATAAATGTATGACCTTAAGTGGGTTTACACTCTTTTCTATCTTTGCCCCAATCCAACATATGCAAATCCTTTTAATGACTAGACCTCATTTTTGGTAACATATGAAAAAATCTGAGGTACCATATTGACATCACGAGATCTTTTGACTTCTTTCCAACGGTTTGTGCTTAAGTTTCTCTTAACATTACCAAACCCATAGTATAACAAACGTCATGACTAACATATAACATAGTGGACATCACTCATGTTTCAATCTTATAAGAAGCCCTACTTATTTTCACTTCTTAATATGTCTTATGGAGGAAGTTAAAGGGTAAGGAATTATCCTTCTTGAAAATAGTTTCTATGGGTTTGGAATCGTGCATTTCAAAATATTCTAGAGTTTTCATAATATAAGATGCTTGATATAAACTAAAAAGTCTTTTTAGAGTGAGTTCTATGGATTTAAGGTCCAGGTTGGTACATATTTAGCTTCACCCAAATCCTTCATCTTAGATATAGAGGACAACCATCCTTTAGGAATTGATAAGTCTTTGTCTGCTATCACGACGTCCCTAGCGCAAGGGTGCCCCGGGGAGATGAATAAAAATAATATGTTTTGATTTTTGTGGAAAATTGGATAAAGTCACCACTAACCTTTTTTCTTGGTGTGGTTAGAATACCTGATTACTGCTCAATTAAGAATAGTATTAGTCTGCGTAAACAAGGATTGAGATTGGGAGTTCGGTTATGCGAGGGGAAGGTACTAGCACCTCTTACACACCCGTTCTACGCATGGTACCTAATTAACTAAGAATTATCCCTAATTGAATTTTCAATAACCTTTATTTTACTCCTTTTAAAATCAATAAATATATACATTTAAGCAAGCAAATAGGTATGCACATTTTATAAAGTATATTTAAAATAGGGTGTGAATTTAGGAATTGTCTAATAAGACCTTGGAAGTGGGGATCTTAATTGACAAACTCCCCTCAGAGCTAACACAGGTGAGGCTTGAAAAGCCCATTGCTCTTTTTGAAATCATGGGGACACCCCCTATTAAAATAAGAAAATATTTTAATAAAATAGCTCCCAAATTTATTTCAAAATTTAATGGGAATTTTTTTCAAGTATTTCTAATATTTTCAAATTTTTTGGGAGGTTTTGAAGCTTTTCCCCTAATTTTCCTAAGTGAAAACGAGTTAAAATATTTTCCTAACTTTAACTTTTTTTTTTAGAATTTTTATGATTTTTCTTGATTTTTTATGACTTTTCTACTATTTTTACCCATTTTAAAATCAAATACATAATTTATAAAAAAAAAAAAAAAAGGAAACTGAATAAACTAGTTTGAACAAGGTCAAGAAGTTCAGGGGGAGGGGGCGTGGGTCAACGGACTGGGTCACGTGTCCATTTTGGGTAAAGACATGTGGCTGGATATATATATGTAATGACTTGCTATTTATTTTCCAGTTCTGTTTCTCTTTCTTTTTTTGTTTTTTATACTATGAAATTTGTAATACTCTGATACCTACTAGATTAAACTGAACCATCAACCTAAGCAGCGAGAAGCGGAATTCATATAGACATAATCAAGAAAATATACAATACCATAGTGCTAAAATGTTCCCCAAAATATACATATATGACTGTTTCTTAAAATACCCTCAACTGAGCTAGGGCTATACATGAATATTCCCAAAAATACTCACTCTACTGATAGGGCAGTACTAAAGCCCCTCTATCCATGAGCCTGATCTACTCCCCTACTTAGATCACCTAAAAAATGTTAAGGTAATGGGATGAGACGACGCTCAGTAAGAGGAAAATGCTATTACTAGTGTGTGGCAAATGAGTACAATACTATGAAAATTTGTTTCTATGTAATCATGTATAACTAAATTTGTAATTACAGTACAAATAATATAAACCACCACCCTTTTCCATGTTGCTTAACATATCTGCATTTTAGGTTTCTATACATAATACTTTTAATATATATATACGTATATTTTTTGTTTCTGTAAAACTGTATATACATAATAATAATTGGAAACTTCCTTGGATGGATAACTGTATGTCATGATTTAACCCCTCATGACAAGGTTGTATAGCCCGTTGGCGGGATCTACCCTGACTGGCCGACCAGGGTAAATCACTATACTTCATCGGTCTGATACTATATAATACATCTCTATATACAACTATTTGTTTTACCATGATTCTGTAATAATTGTATTAACCATGACCTGTAGTAAACTGTATCTATATCAACTGTGTTTCTGAAATTAACTGTAAATCTCTATGTCATGGTACTGTAAACTGTATAATCATGGTATATAGTAATTGCTGTAAAATATATTCACTGTCTGTATATTTTGTAAAACATAACTCTGAAAATACTATAAATCATGTTTCTGTACTATATCCATATTCTTAAGCCCCACAGTAATTTAAAACATAATATTCATAATTGATAAACTGTATAAAGTTCTGTTGTGAATAATAATTTGGTATATATATATATATATATATATATATATATATATATATATATATATTCCATACTGAAAATCATTCTAGAACTGCCTAGCATAGCATATTTCCCTTACCTGATTCCTGCTAAAATCCCCCTACTGTGACTAATCCTACACTCGAGGGTCTCTCCACTCAACACCCTGAAAATCATATATCCCAGAACAAAATATTACTATTTCTACATCTACAGCACTTCCTACAACTGTTGGAAAGTCAAATTTCAACAAAAAGACCTTACCTTGAATTTGGGATGAAATCCAACTTCATCCCACCGATGATCCGCTTCAGCAGACTTGGAGAGAACTTCCCTAGGAGCGTTGTGGTGACCTCAGATCGTTGATCCGACAACTAACGGGACCAAAATCGAAGAGAGAGAAGGGAGAGACTGTAGGAGAGAGAAAATAAGAGAATTTCGCTGAAAAATTATGCATTTAATCTGGATTTAGGCTATTTATACTATGGGATTCGTCGACGAGACACATCAACTCGTCGACGAGTCCTGTAGAAAGTTCGTCGACAAACCTGCACCCTCGTCAATGAATTTCAGACTTCCAAAAATCCTCTGTCGGTATCTTCTCGTCGAAAAAACTTGTCTTTGTTGACGAGACCCTTTTGTACCCTCGTTAACGAATCCCCTGGGTTCGTCGATAAGGACCTGATAAATTCTTTTGGGTCATTACATCCCAAAGTGCAACGTTTGTCGATGAAGTCGGCTGCCTCCTTCTATTACTGTCTCCACTTTTCTCCCTTTTTATTATTTAAATACGATTATTCTTCGGGTCATTACAATATATATATCAGGTTTTAATAGGACAGGGGGTGACGTCATAGCAACGTCACCTAGTGTACATGTCGGTGGCCCAGTGGACGGAGTTGGTGTGTGTAGATTCATAAGGTGGCACGATCCAAACCGTCTCAAGGAAACACAAATTGGATGGTTGGGAATTGACCACGCTTCCTTAACATGCGTGGCTGAGGTTTTGCCGCGTGTCACCCATCGGTGGTGACACGTGGCCTTCAGGGCAAATCATATAAAAGCTCTTTTTTTTTTTTTCCATTTTTGTCCATTTTTCTATTTCTCTCTTGTCTCTTCTTTCTCTGTTCTCTCTCCTTCTCTAACCTTGAGAACCACTAAAACCTTAGCTCTTCCTCCTCGTGAAACCCTAATTCTCCATATCCCTCTCTATTGTACTGCTGCGAATTACTGAAACCCTAACTCTCCTTTGAACTCCCCCCTTTGTTCTCTCTTCTTCTCTAACCTTGTGAACCATTGAAACCCTAAGGTCCTCTGCTTCTCTTTTTCAACCATCTATGATATTTGAAAAAACCCTATGCTTTCACTCTCCAAATTTATCTCAGCAAACCCTAGTTCACCCTCTACGAGACCTCTAAGGCCTTCTGATCTCAAAGAGTGGTTCAATTTGAAGACCCAGGAGTGGCCTGACCAAGGTTTCATGATAGGATTCTACTTCATTCTAACCTTAACTTGCAGATAAGTATCCCCTTCCCCCTTTTTCCTTTCTGTTGTTGTTCTAGTGTTTCAAGTGTTTTCATGCTAGTGATTCAAATGCTGTTTGTTGGATGTTGTAGTGTTTGTGATTCAAGTGTGCATTTTGGTTGGGGATCTAGTGATCCTAGGCTTTGGTATTTTCTCTGGAGCTCCATTGAGTTGTGGCTGGGTTTAGGAACGAGTTAACTTGTCTGAACCCCAATGAGTCTTTCTTAGGTTGACTCGAACGAGTCAACCCTTGGGTCCTTGTGGACTAGGATTGATTCCAAGTTGGGTTTGGGCTTTGGATTTTAAAAATGATTTTGGGTTTTTTTTTAAAAGGGGGCAAGGCCTAGGCTTGTTTTAAAAGAGGGTTAGGCCTGGGTTTTTTTTTAAAAAAGGGGGCTAGGCCTGGGCTTGTTTTAAAAAGGGGCCCGACCCGTGTTTGTTTTTCTTTTTTTCTTTTAAAAAGGGTTAGGCCTAGGTTCTTTGTGGGCTTGTTTGTTTAAAATGAAGGTGATGCCTAGTTTGTTTTTAAAGGAGTTGGGATTGGTTCTTTGTAAGCTTGGTTCTTGGGTTTAGATATCTAATTGGGGGGTTTGCATCAGTCTCAGGTTTAGGTTTCTGGTTCGCGGGTTGGTTTGCAAGTTAGGGTTCGGGTTCAGGTTTAGGTTCAAGTTCAAGTTTAGGTTAAGGTTAAGGTTAAGGTTTTGGTTCTGGTTCCGGTTTAGGTTCAAGTTCAATTTTAGACTAGGATTCAAGTCCCTTCTACCAAAATATACACCAATAGTTTATTAAAGTAGATTAGAATAGGGAAGGGAAGCCAAATTTAACTAATGTCTCTATCTCCTTTGATTTTCTTTTCCCTCCTTTTGAGTTTGTCTAGTATCACTCTTGGAGTAGCCTTCTGGGAGGTCTTCTTCTATGTATAGGATGGATGCACTGCAATTTGTATTCTTCTGAGTGTTGGTAGTCTGGCACCAGTGGGTGTGCCTTTTAAGGAGAGGACTCCAACCTTTTGGAGTCTTTAGGATTGCTGCTACTTTGCAATTTCTTTAGAACCTCCTCGTACTGCTTCTGAATTCTCTGCATTCCTCTATTCTTCTGTTTGTCTGCTCCTTTCCCTCCGTATGTGTGCTCTTTATTGTTGTGTCCCCTGGTCTGTGTGAGACTCCTCTATTTATAGGGTCAGTCCTAAGTCAACTTTAGGCAAGGTCTGATCTTTCCTTTCTTTTTTCTCCTCTCCCTCTGAGCAGCAATCCTATCACTGGCTTTCCTTCCTATAGCAATGTGATCCCCTCTTCTTGTGATATGGCCGATTCTCCATTCAATAGAGAGTCTGGCCGAGAATTTGAGGGGATACAGTCCAAATTTTGATTGATTTTTGCAATATTATTTTGAGGATTATTTCCAAATTGATTTAAAGTCAAGGTATCTTTGCACATGTTAGGTTATGGATGTTGAACTCTACTATTTTACTATCATAAAAAAGGGGAAAGGAAATTAGGGTTCTTCTCCTAATATATAACCAACATTTTATTAGCTATAACAGATGTAGAAACCCTAATTTTTACCAGGTCTCCCTAATTGGTGAAATGCATAAGGTCAAGGAATTTTAGGGCACCTGAATCATAAAGTCTGAAAATAAGATCCCATACATGGGCCCCTGAGAGCAAATTTAATGGTGAAATCCCTGACATTTGGGTTCAGTCCATAGTCCAAGTCTACAACCATCTTATTTAGATTAGGTCCATAGTTCCTTAAGCCATGATCCAAGTCAGTAGTTATCTTGTGGTGTTTATAAAAATCTCTAAATCATCTTAGACTAAGTTTGTGGGTCCTTTTATTATGTTTGAATACTCAGTTTACTTTTGGAGTCGAGTTCCTATGTTCTTTGTGTCTAGTCAAGCTTGTATTGTTAACTCCTTAACTAAATGATCAAGGCCATATTATTAGGATTTAATTATTATCAAGGAATTTGTAAAGTCTTGTTGATGTCTAATGTTTGAAATTGGGTCTTATGATATGCCCAAGCGGTCTTCTTTGTTTCTAAAAAAAGGGATTTAAGTCGCTGTTTTTCATATGGGTCTTTTAGAAAATAGTCCTTGTACGCATTGAAATTACCTTGGAGTACTATTTTTCAGAGTCCAATATGTGGTAGTCAAAAGGAAGTCAACATTTTTTTTTTAAAAAAGGCACATAACCAATAGGATACAGTACAGAGAAAATACAAGGGGAATAAATTGCCAAATATATGGAAAATACAATGAAATACAAAAGGTAAATCTTCAAGAGCCACACCCATGCACTGGGGAATATTCCAAGACATCTTTAGGATCCCTGTTCATCAATGCAGAAACAAATCTGAATGAATCAAAGTAGTTAAATGGAAAAATAAAAAATCCATAATGAATCATTTAAGATGATATATATTATTATCTTTTCTTTGGCAACAAATCCAAGTTGATTCATATAAATATTTTTCACTAGTTAAGGATGAAGTCTTGACATTTATTTGGAATAAATCCAAATAAATGTGAGCAACAATGGCTAGAAGTAAGAAAGATTACGATAAATCTCGTAACAAAGGAAAAAAATTTCTCCATTATCTATGTCAACATGTTCAGACCGTAGGGAAGGATATGATTGCTTCAAGTCAAGGAATGGTGATTCTAGTATGAAAGATGTGATTATATGGGGAATGGTGACATTGAGAAATTGGTCAATAAAATCTACAAAGTCACCACTACCTTTTTATTTGTTTAGGTGTGGTTAGATCATTTAATTACTATATTAATTAGTCTCTAAGCCAAACCTAAGGCCAAGGAATAAATAGTTAATGTCTACATCACCAGAGTCGGGTTCAGGGGTACAGTTATGCAAGAGCAAGGTACAAAATGCCCCCTACACACTTTTTCCATGAATGACGTATGCATAATATTACCTTCAAATCCAATTGATCAAAACAATGGTTCTATATTTTTATTCATTTACCATATTTTTAATATTAGGCAATCTTTCATTAATAAAGATTGTCTTCACCTCAAGAATTCAAAAGCATGCACAAACATTACTCCACATCCATTATTGAATTGGTTTAACATTTCTATTTCTACTTTATTCAAATTACCTTGTCATTAAGCATTAAGTGGCCCCAAACACAAGACAAAGACCACCCTCACTTCAAGATCCTTAAAGGCACTCACAAAAATCACCTCGAGCTCCATTATAGGATTTATTATAGATATAGGGGGTGAGAGAAAGTGTAATGACCCGAAAAATAATGGTATTTAAATAATAAAGAGAGAGAGAGAGAGAGAGAGAGAGAGAGAGAGAGAGAGAGAGAGAGAGGAAAATGGAAATAGTAAAAGAAGGCGGCACTTCGTCGATGACGTGGCATTTTGGGATCGTCGATGAGGGTGTGCTTCGTCGACAAGAAGATACTGAGAGGATATTTGGGCAATTCTAAATTTCGTCGACGAGGGGGAAAGTTCGTCGACGAGTTGCCTTCTTGACCTCGTCAACAAGGTGACGTGACTCTTCGACAAAGGCCAGTGTATAAATAGGACAAACTTCATTTTTTTTTTGGCTAAAAATTGATGCGTCAAGTCTCTCTCTCTCTCTCCTCCCTTTGTTTCCCTTTTCCTTCTCTCTAAGTTTCTCGGCCGGATTTATGCTGGTTCAATGATCTGAAGCCACCACGACACTCTTAGGGAAGTTCTCTGCATATTTGCCGGAGTGGATTGTTGGTTGGACTAGTTTGAAATTCATCCCTGAATCAAGGTAAGGCTATTTACTCAGAATTTGGTCTTCCCATAGTTATAGGAAATGTTATTCACAAAAAAATATTGAAGCTTAGTTCTGAGAGTTGTCGTTTTCAGGGTGTTGAACGGGGAACCCTGCAAGTGCAGGACTAGTGAATTTTAGGGGGTTTCTTCTCAGAAATCAGGTAAGGGAATAAACTAAACAGTTATTTTCCATACAAATTATTATTATTTATCAGCAAATTAATTTTCAGGAAAGCATGTATTATATTTGTATATTATAAAGAAAATGCATATTTGGAAAAATACTACTATTATGTTGAAATATATATATATATATATATATATATATATATATATATTAGTATGAAATGCCAGAAAATAAGATTTTAGAATAGAATGTATGATTTTCTACAGCATTGTGTGACATGAATATTATTTTACATGGAAAGTATTCTGAGATAGCAATTTTATGAATAAAGTATGTTTTCAGAGATTATGAAATAATGCAGTACATTATGATTTCAAAGTACATGATAAATGAATTATTTATTCAGAATGATACGTATGAAATGTTCAGCGCAAGGTTGTAATTGATAGTCGACACAAGGCCGTGTGTTATGTATGATTTTGGTGCAATGTCGTATTTATGAAATGTTCGGCGCAAGGCCGCAGATATGAAAGAAATCGGCGCAATTTCATATATATGTATGTATGTTACTATAGAAAATGCTATCAATCTAACTATGTTAGACAAGTATATTATCATGTATTATATGTTATCCGAACTAGGATGTTAGTTCAGTTCAGTTACAAGAGCACGGTACCGTAGCTATACAAATCAGATATTATGTTCAGACTTGTGCTAACCGCCTCTGCAAGTAAAGAGGGTGGGAGATGGATAGTCGATGTGGCTTTCAGTGTAGAGTTGTAGATGTCCACCTGGAAGTCCGGACCAGGGTGTGGCGGGCCCATTGTACTTACAGTCATTTTTTACTCGGCAGTGGTCGGCCAACCATTGTCAGGTCCCGCCTTCGAGCTGCACAACCCGTCATGGGAGTAATACATGACATCAACTAGCAATACTTCCTGGATAAATTACAGTATTATCAGCTATAATAGACATTTCATGTACAGTATGATTTATTAGAAATTATGAAGGTATGTGCTTATCCAGTTATGCTACGATGAATGTTTTATGGTATATGAAATGTACTATATATGTATGATAACACCAAATATTCATGTTGTCACACAACTATATTTAGTTTATTTTTCCTTACTGAGAAGTGTTTCACCCCCAAACTTAAATAATTTTTAGGAAACCCAGAAAGACTAGTAGATCGAGGCTGCGGTTGAGATAGGTTGATACTACCCTACTAGGAGGGTAAGTTTTGATCTAGGAATAGGAGATGTATGTTGTGGGTTCCTCGATATGTATATATCGTTGTATATTTTGGAGATTGTATATAACCACAATGTTTTGTATTATAGTTGACTCTGGTATTATTTATTTTATGGTTTGATGAATGTGATTTATAATTATTGCAGCTTAGGTTTCTGCTGTGAATGTCAGATATGTCCTTGTTACCCACGAGTTCTGGTTCACTTTATTGATTATGTTTAATTATATAGTAAAGTAAGCAGGTTGTTACAGTTTGGTATCAGAGTCAGGTTACTAGATTCTGTAGACTCTAGAATGCAGCAGTAATAATGCCAGAGTATAGGATAAGGGAATTTGAGGTCTGATTTTGTAGTCTAAATGTAGGACTTCCATGGTGGTTTGTGCGATTTTCCTGAGGTGACAATTTTAGGAAAGTCACAGTAAACTATCGTCGGGTTAGGTATCTAGGTTGCAGGATTGAACCTTGAAATGATCAGAGAGATGAATTAATTAGGATTATGTTATATTGGTTGGATGATATGTATAGTGAAGGGGTTCTAAGTTAAGTTATTTGTTTTTTAGAATGGACCCTGGTGGCAGTAGTACCCATGCTAGTGGAAATGAGGGTGCTGGACCCTCAGACGTTGTGGGTGGTGATTCATATGCAGTTTTGCACAACGTGGCATAGCAAGTCATGGCTGAAATTTCCAGGAGCTTAAGGGAATAGGGTGGTCCATCGGCAGGCCACAGTAGCTCGATTAAGAAATTCATTAATATGAATCCTCCAACTTTTTGAAGGGGAACTGATTCTGCAGTCGCTAAAAACTGGGTGCAGGAGATTGAAAAAGTATTTGCAGTGCTGCAATGTACAGAGAAGTAGAGGGTGTTGTTTGCTACCTATAGATTGACTAGAGAGGCCGAGAGATGGTGGACGGTTGTGAAACTCCTAGAGCAGTAGAGGACAGTACCAGTGGAGATGACATGGGAGTGATTTAAGGAGATATTCTTCGACAAGTATTTTCTAACCTCGTCTAGGGAAGCTAAGATTGAGGAGTTCCTGAATTTGAAGCAGGGACAGTAGACGGTGTAGCAGTACGCGGCGAGGTTCATCGAACTATCTCGCTTTGCCCCATATATTATTCCAGATGAGGAGAAAATGGTATGGCATGTTGAGAGAGGTTTGAGGAGAGAAATATATTAGCAGGTGTTGATATTAAAGTTACACGATTTTGTTGAGTTGCTAGATATGGCCACTATAGCAGAAATTGGAGAACGATTGGAGGCTGAGGAGCAGAGACAGAAGAAAAGATCCACACCTTCTAGTTCCCAGCAGGGGGTCAGTCGTGGTTCATGGAAGTGAGGTGGATACTACAGAGATTGGAGGCTGGAGACAGGGACTCATGGTTATTAGGGTTTGCAGCCACTTCCAACTTACCCGACTTGTGGGAAAAGACACTCGTGGGAGTGTCGAGTCGGGCAAGGTATTTGCTACCGGTGTGGGGAGCTAGGATATGTGATGAGAGATTGTCAGGCAATTGGTGCTGCTTCTACTCCTAGACCTGCTCAGGGAGGCTATCAGGCGCCACGTGGAGGCTAGTAGAGGAGCATGGCTCCAGCTAAGGTTTTTGCTCCGATGTCGAGTGATGCTGAGACAACCGACGACGTGGTCATAGGTACGGTTAATATGTTTTTATTTAAAGTTATTGCACTATTTTACTCAGGGGCCACACACTCGTTTGTATCTATGGGGTGTGTTAAATTGTGTGGGCCTGAAACACAATTACTAGATGTTGAAATATTAGTGGTTACACCGACCGGGTCAGCAGTGAGGTGTAGTAGGATGCTCTGTGGTTGTCCGGTTGATGTTTAGGGGAGAATTTTATCTACTGATTTGGTGGTGCTGGACATGTATGGGTTTGATATCATTTTTGACATGGATTGGCTAGTAGCTAACTTTGCCAGTATAGATTGCGTGCGAGAGAACTGATATTCAGACCTCCAGTGAAACCAGAATTTAGATTTACAGGGTCACGAGTGCAATCTTTACCTCAAATGGTTTTGGCTACTCAGGCGAGGAGACTGCTCCAGAGTGGTTGCCAGGGATTCGTGGCTTTTTTGAAGGAAATGTTAGAGAATGAAATGAAGCTTATTAATACGCCTATAGTGAAAGAATTTACAGACGTGTTTCCAGATAAATTACCAGGTTTGCCACCTGATCATGAGGTAGATTTTCCTATTGATCTACTTCCAGGTACAACGCCGATTTCAAAAGTAACGTATCAAATGGCCCCGACAGAGTTGGCAGAATTGAAAGATCAGTTGTAGGATTTATTTGATAATGGTTTTATACGACCTAGTGTATCCCCATGGGGAGCTCCAATACTATTTGTGAAGAAGAAGGACGAGTCTATGAGGATATGCATAGATTATAGGGAAATTAATAAAGTCACAATCAAGAACAAGTATCCTTTATCCCGTATAGATGATTTATTTGACCAGCTCCAGGGTATATGGGTATATTCTAAAATTGACCTCAGATCAGGCTATCATCAGGTAAAAGTAAGGTCGAAAGATGCATCGAAGACGGCCTTCAGGACCAGTTATGGGCATTACGAGTTCCTTTTTAGGTCATTTGGTCTAACGAATGCTCCTGCAATATTTATGGATTTGATGAATAGGATCTTCCATCCATTTTTAGACCAGTTTGTTGTTATTTTTATTGATGATGTACTGGTCTATTCGAGTAGCTATGAGGAGCATGGGATACATTTGACACAGGTTTTGCATATGCTCAGGGAGAAGAAGTTGTATACCAAGTACAGTAAATGTGACTTCTGGCTCGAGAAAGTTGTATTTTTGGGGCATGTTATCTTAGGGGATGGAATTTCTATGGATCCTAGTAAAATTGATGCTGTAGTAAATTAGGCTAGACCGAGGAACGTCTAGGAGATTAGGAGTTTCTTGGGGTTAGCTGGATATTATCGTCGTTTTGTTGAGGGGTTCTCAACATAATCAGAGCCTCTAACATGATTGACTAGAAAGAATGTCAAATTTGAATGGGACGACAACTGCGAGCAGAGTTTTCAATAATTGAAGCAAAGGCTAGTCACAGCGCCTGTACTGATCATCCCGTCAGGGGGTGAGGGTTATGTCATTTACAGTGATGCATCCTTGAAAGGACGTGGCTGTGTATTCATGCAGCATGGCAGGGTGGTGGCGTATGCGTCCAGAGAATTGAAAGAATATGAGAAGAACTGCCCTACCCATGATCTTGAATTAGCTGTAGTGATACACGCATTAAATATTTGGAGGCATTACCTTTATGGCGAGTGGTGTGAGATTTTATCTGACCACAAGAGTTTAAAGTACTTTTTCACTCAAAAGGAATAGAATATGAGACAGAGAAGGTGGTTGGATATTATTAAGGATTTCTATTATACCATTAGTTACCACCCAGGGAAAGTAAACGTGATAGCTGATGCATCGAGCAGGAAGTCTGCGAGACCGGTGGTAGCAGCTATGAAGATCTAGTATCCGATCATAATGGATCTGGAGAGACTCGGCATAGAGTTGGTCGAGAGTGACCCTTACGTATGTATCGCCAGTTTAGTAATGCAACCTACTCTGCGGAAGAGAATTAGAGTTGCTCAGAATGAAGACCCAGAATTAGCAGAGGTGATGGACATAGTGCAGATTGGTCAAGGAGAGGAATTCTACATTTCAGATGACAGAACTTTACGGTTCCGTTCTAGATTATGCGTTCCTGTTGATGCTGACGTCAAGAAGACCATTTTAGAAGAGGCTCACAGATCTATGTATACAGTTTATCCCGGAAGTACAAAAATGTACAGGGATCTGCGAGAGTTTTACTGGTGGAGCGATATGAAGAAAGAGATTACCGAGTATGTAGCCCAGTGTTTGACGTGCCAACAGGTAAAAGCTGAGCACCAGAGGCCGGCGGGTTAGTTGCAGCCGTTATTTATCCCAGAGTGGAAGTAGGATCATATATCTATGAATTTTGTCTCAGGGCTGCCGTTGACATCACATGGCTAGAATGCGATTTGGGTCATAGTAGATCAGTTGGCTAAGACCGCCTATTTCCTCCTTATCAAGATCAGCTATTCCCTTAACCGTTTGGCGGAGATTTATGTTCAAGAGATAGTTCGTTCTCACGGGGTGCCTATATCTATTAGGTCAGATCGAAACCAACGTTTCACGTCACGTTTCTAGAGAAGTTTACAAAAAACTTTAGGGTCTTAGTTATTGTTTAGTACGACATTCCATCCTCAGTCAGACGGGCAAACTAAGAGGACGATACAGATACTAGAAGATATGCTTCGAGTGTGCGTACTAGATTTGGGGATAGTTGGACTCAGTTCATGCCGCTAGTGGAGTTCGCATATAATAATAGTTATCAGGCCAGCATTAGTATGGGTGAGCGGCGAGTTATGGGACCATAATTAGTGCAACAAGCATATTATAAGGTTCAGCTCATCAGGAATAGAATCAGTGTAGCTCAGAGCCGACAGAAGAGTTATGCTGATAATTGCCGTAGGAAATTAGAGTTTGACATTGGCACTCATGTATTTCTGAAGATAGATTCGTCAAAAGGGGTTATGAGGTTTGGAAAGAAGGGTAAACTTAGCCTTAGGTTCATCATTCCATTTGAGATTTTAGAGAAAGTGGGATTGGTTACCTAGAGGTTAGCTTTACCACTTGCTTTATCCAGGATGCACGACGTATTCCATGTTTCCATGTTGAGAAAATACGTCCTAGACCCTTCTCATATTATCAGTTATGATGAACTAGAGCTCAGTGATTCGCTAGTCTATGAGGAGGTACCAGTACAGATTCTGAATAGAAGAGAATAGGAACTACGTAATAAGAAGATTCTTCCAGTAAAGGTTCTATGGAGGAATCATGCAATAGAAGAGACTTCTTGGGAGCTTGAAGAATAGATTAAACAAAAATACCTGCAGTTGTTCCTCGATCATGATCAAGGAAATGTAATGGTTATATAATGTTTTGTTTGTAGGTACATGTAATAATTTAGTTAGTAAGTAATATTTAAGTTTTGGGGGAATTTTTATTTTACTTATGTAATCTCCCAGGACTTGAAATGTTACCATAGTATTCCTCCGCCATAAGTGAGGGTAAGTAATAAAATAAGTAGACCGTTTTGCCTTTAAGGGATGATGAATTATATGAATAGTAAATTTTAAGGACGAAATTTTATAAGGAGGGGAGAATGTAATGACCCAAATAATAATGGTATTTAAATAATAAAGAGAGAGGAAAATGAAAATAGTAAAAGAAGGCGGCAGCAAACTTCATCGACGACGTGGCATTTTAGGCTCATCGATAATGGTGTGCTTTGTTGACGAGAAGATACCGAGAAGATATTTGGGCGACTCTGAATTTCGTCGTCGAGGGGGAGTGTTCGATGACGAGTTGCCTTCTTGACCTCGTTGACGAGGTGACATGGCTCGTCGATGAAGGCCAGTGTATAAATAGGCCAAACTTCATTTTTTTTTTGGCTCAAAATCAACGCGTCAAGTCTCTCTCTCTGTCTCCTCCCTTCGTTTCCCCTTCCTTGTCTCTAAGTTTCTAGGTCGGATTTATGTTGGTTCGATGATCTAAAGCCACCATGACATTCTTGGGGATGTTCTCTGCATATTTGCCAGAGTGGATCGTCGGTGGGACTAGTTTGAAATTCATCCCTGAACCAAGGTAAGGTTATTTACTCAGAATTTGGTCTTCTTATAGTTATAGGAAATGTTATTCACAAAAAAATACTGAAGTTTAGTTATGAGAGTTGTCATTTTCAGGGTGTTAAATGGGGAACCCTGCAAGTGCAAGACTAGTGAATTTTAGGAGGTTTCTTCTTAGAAATCAGGTAAGGGAATAAACTAAATAGTTATTTTCCATGCAAATTATTATTATTTATCATAAAATTAATTTTCAGAAAGCATGTATTATATTTGTATATTATAAAGAATATGCATATTTAGGAAAATACTGCTATTATGTTGATATATATATATATATTAGTATGAAATGCCAGAAAATGGGATTTTAGAATAGAATGTATGATTTTCTACAGCATTGTGTGGCATGAATATTATTTTACATGGGAAGTATTATGAGTTAGCAATTTTATGAATAAAGTATGTTTTCAGAGATTATGAAATAATGCAGTACATTATGATTTCAAAGTACATGATAAGTGAATTATTTATTCAGAATGATATATATGAAATGTTCGGCGCAATGCCCTGATTGATAGTCGGCGCAAGGCCGTGTGTTATGTATGATTTCGGCGCAAGGCCATATTTATGAAATGTTCAGCGAAAGGCCGTTGATATGAAAGAAATCGGCGCAAGGTCGTATATATGTATGTATGTTATTATAGAAAATGCTATCAATCTATTTATGTTAGACAAGCATATTATCATGTATTATATGTTATTGGAACCCGAATGTTAGTTCAGTTTAGTTACAAGAGCACGGTACCGTAACTATACAAATCAGATATTATGTTCAGGCTTGTGCTAACCGCCCCTACAAGTAGAAGGGGTGGGAGATGGATAGTCGATGTGGCTTTCAGTGTAAAGTTGTAGACGTCCACCTGGTAGTCTGGACCAAGGTGTGACGGGCCCATCGTACTTATAAACATTTTTTACTCGGCAATGGTAGGCCAGCCATTGTCGGTCCCGCCTTCGGGCTGCACAACCCGTCATGGGGGGTAATACATGACATCAACTAGCTATACATCTTGGGTAAATTACAGTATTATCAGCTATAACAGACATTTCATGTATAGTATGATTTATTAGAAATTATGAAGGTATATGCTTATCGAGCTATGCTACGATGAATGTCTTATGGTATATGAAATGTACTATATATGTATGATAGCACCAAATATTCATGTTGTCATACAACTGTATTTAGTTTATTTTCCCTTACTGAGAAGTGTCTCACCCCCAAATATAAATAATTTTCAGGGAACCCAGAAAGACCGGCGGATCGATGCCGCCGTTGAGATAGGTTGATACTACCCTATTAGGAGGATAAGTTTTGATCTAGGAGCAGGAGATGTATGTTGTGGGTTCCTAAATATGTATATATCTTTGTATATTTTGGAGATTGTATATAACCACAGTGTTTTGGATTATAGTTGACTCTGGTATTATTCATTTTATGGTTTGATGAATGTGATTTATAATTATTGCTGCTTAGGTTTCTACTGTGAATGTCAGATGTGTCCCCGTTACTCACGAGTTCGGGTTCACTTTGTTAATTATATTTAATTATATAGTAAAGTAAGCAGGTCCTTACAGAAAGCGAGTAAAGCAAACCAACTAAATATGAAAGTATAAAACCACAAAAATTAGAAATTCTAATAGAATCAGTGGATGAATTCAAGGTGATTCTGCTAAACCCTAGAGTGCGATGAGGTTTACCTACCTTGATTAAATCATATCACATTATAGGAGATACATGCACACATATGCATAAGTGCAACAAGGATGAATACATAAAATAACATGTAACATTATCAAGAAATTATGCAAGAAGGATCAAGCAAAGATCAAAATGCACCGAAAATGGTCAAAGATATTTTTGGAAATTTTCCTAATTTTTCTATTTTTTGGATTTTATAAAATTTTTATCATTTGTAAATGGATTTTCAAGTATTTTCTATATTTTTTAAATTTTAATTTTTATGAATTTTCTTAACCTTCAAATTTTTTGTGAATTTTCTCAAAATTTTCCTATATTTTTTCTATGTTAAAATTATTTTAAAGAATTTTTATGAATTTAAAATATATTTTAAAATGAAAATTTGAAAAAAAAAAATAAAAACAAAAAATAAATAAACAAAAAATAGACAGATGGCGCACTCTGAGAATGACCCTAGTTAGGGTTGATGTCATAACATGTCATGACGACATTAATCGATGATAACATGCAATGTCAACCAAAGGTTAGGAACCTGTGAGGTGGTAATAATGGCAACTCCAGATGGATCCACATGTTAGATACCATTAGTTATTTTAAAGGTCCGGATTGCAGACACCCAAATTTTTACTAGGTCATTTCAGAGAGCCTGAGTTGAAATTTTGAAGGCTCGGGTTTTGTGCTGATTGATCCTTGAATTGATAGATTGCAATGGGTTTTGCTTAACCATTTTCATGAGTGTACCTAAACCATTTGCTTCAAAAATCATACAACTAGAAGTTGGGGATTGCTAAATCACCTTGTCAAAACTGGTTGATTGAGTTAGTAATTTATATTCATGAGAGATTAGGAATCCTAAGTTGATTACCCATTTGATCATGATCTTAAATACCATATTATCTTAAGACTAGTTTTTGAAGTCCAAGGGAGGACCAATTAAGAATTGCTTTTGGAGTTTAATACAAAAGAAATGAGAAAAATGCACTTTATTAAAAAGGGGGGACCTGTGCCCTAGGGTGTAGAGGGAGTTTGTCAAGGGGCATTGCAAGTACATAAGTGAAAAATACACATATGGGATATTACAACCAAAAAATGTAGGGAAATAAAAAATGTAAAATATAGGGAAATACAAAAATACAGGGAAATGAAAATACAAAAAAATATTAGGAAATATGAACATACAAGGAAATACAGAGATACATTCAATACATGAAATACATATAAAAATTAAAAAAATAATAATAAATATAGGGAAAATGAAATTTGAGAGCAGCTCCAATCCTCGGGTGCCAGCTAGAAAAGCTGGAGCATCCTCAAAGCCCTCTATTTGCCTAAAAACAAAGAAACAGAAGAGTTAGTAGGTTATAACTGAAATTCAAAAAAGTAAAATAAAATGCAAAATAAAATCACATGTGTGCAGGAAAGAGAATGATAGCTATTAAGATTATTTCCTGCCAAGCATTCTTTTAGAATAAAATTTTGTTGGAGGGGAGCCTCACTTGAAGCATTTGGGCACCAAAACCCTACCCAGACTCCTTATAAATAGGGAGTCTCGCACAATGCAAGGCTTATCGAGCTTCAGAGAGAAATTGGGGGGAGAATTAGATCAGTAGAGAGAAAAAGGGGAAAAGAGAGAGCATTAGAGAAGCTCTGCAAAAAAATTTTAGAGAGGACAAAGAGATCAACATATAGAAATAAAACAAGAAGAGTGAGATAGATCGTCGGTGCAATTAGAAAAGCAGAGTGTAGTCAAAGTAACTCAGATAGAAACCAAGAGGCATCTTGTAGTGCCTTTCCATTCAGAGCTTGAGGCCAATTCAGAAATTCCCAATCAGACATACGGACAAACATAGAAGAAGGGGAGAAGAAGACCAAAGGAGTGAAAGGTTGCAGGTAAATCCGACCCCCTTTCCCTATTCCAATTTAATAATGAACTGTGCTAGACTGTACGGAATTGTGAATGCAGGTACTCACCTCCAAGCTTCAGATTCAGACTTGAACTTGAGCTAACCACTAACTTACCCCCCCCCCAGCACTAAACCTTGAATCCAAACTGAACCACTAGACCTGAATTAAGATTTGAATCCCCCAAACTCGAACCACTAAACCTAAACCAAGAACCAGACAACCTGAGCCCGAATCCAATTTTTTACAACCCGAACCCATTTCATTTTTAAAACTCTTAGCCCCCCTAATCTGTTTTTTTTTTAGAAAAAAAAAAAAAACAAAGCCCAACTCCATTTTAAAGAGACCCGGGCCCTTCATTTCAAAATCCTCGCAAAGCCCAAAACCTTTTTCAAGCAACTCGAGCCCTCCATTTAAAAACCTGAGCCTCCAGCTTATCTTAAAACTGAGCCCACTTTTAAAATCAAATAGGGCCCCTTTTCTTTTAGTAAAACCAAGCCCATTTTTAAAAACCAAGCTCGAACCCCTTTTTAAAGTAAAAACGAGTCCATTTTTAAAATCCAAGTCCGGGCCCTTTTTAAAGCAAAATCGAGCCCTTTTTTTAAAATCAAATCGGGCCCATTTTCTTTTAGTAAAACCAAGCCTATTGTTTAAAAACAAACCCAAGGCCCACACGTGTTAAGCCCGACACATGCCTTAATCCATGTGACCCGCTCGGGATGACCCAAGTCAATGCAACCCCCCTCGAGTTGACTTGTGCAAGTCAACCCTAGTACAACCCACTGGGTTGAGACAAACCAACTCATCTTCAACCCTAACTGAGCATATCTGAAGCCCTAAGATCAATAGGAAACTCTAAACCATTCAACAACATACAGATCACGAACAACATCAAAACCACACACACACATATTAGACTTCAAAACAAAAATCTAAAAACAAAAAAGAAATAAAAATAAAAAGAAAGAGACTTATCTTCTTTTTTTTTTTAGTAGCTTTGGAAACTGAAGGAACACCCCCCCTGAGTTATAGATTGCTTCCCTGAAATACTCTTTGAGTGCTTGTCGTACGCCATTTTGATAGAAACCGAGTTTTCTATTCAGCGTACAGAGAGAGAAGAGTGAAGGTTCTAGAGGAGTGTTGTTAATTCAAGTGTAATCCCAAGAGGGGGGTGAATTGGGTATTTAAAAAAATATTTACGTTTGTTTTACCACATAATCCTTATTTCAATATTTAACAAATTAATTGCAGGGGCTTGAAATTAAATCCAAATTATTATCTCAATAAAATCTATTTTACCCAATTAATTATCAATTGCGTATAATATAAATCAACATACAACCATGTAAAAGCTGATAATGAAATGCAAGCGGAAATTAAAAAGATAAGGGAAGAGAGAAGGCAAGCACGATTTTACGAGATTCAGCTAACCCCGCTGTCACAAGCTAAGCTTGTTCAAGGCATTATGCTTGCCTATGACCGCTTATCTCATGTGCTTGGGATGGGTTTCCATCATGTAAATACTAGTGTAGGGTTATTTTCTACTAGTAGAGTCTTTGTAAGCCAAATAAGGTAGTATGACTCCTCCGTCACTTTGATGTTTCCTAGTGCCAAGATGATAATTATGTAAAAACCTCTTTAGGAGAGGGTGAGTGTTCATCAGTCATTGTAAAACTCACTAGAAATTGTCAACGTGCTTAGCCTACTTGTCTCCCTCGCTAAGTACAACATGTCAACGGAGGATTTGTTAATGAATTACGTTTGCTTCAATGTTTACTGCTTACTTGCCACGACTTTCATGAATTGATTACTGTTTCCACTGCTATCTGAACGAATGTTAATGAAAGTGCTTTGTGGATGAATGCTAGTAAACGATAGGCTAACTAGTTAAGCAAGAGTGCTTTAGCTAGCGCCGCACGGCCCTTCACAACGGTGTGAAAATAGTCGGACTGTGACATTTGGTATCAGAGCCAAGTCGATGACACTTGGTGAGAGCCCAAGGTTGAGTTGCTACGTGAATTTGATTGCCTTCGTTGTTGGATTTGGGAAGCTTTGGTAAGTGACCATGGCACCAAACACTGCTGAGAAGATCAGCGTGCTGGAAGCACAGGTTGAGACAACAACCAACACTATGGCCACGAAGGTGGCCCAGATGAGAGAACTTGTTGATGAGGTGATAGGATCACAAAAACGTCAAGCAAGTTTGATAGGCGACATGTCAGAGGACTTTCGTCACACAGTTGAAACTTTGCAAGCCCGGATAGCAGATCTGGATGCAAAGATGAATGTGATGGTTCTTGCTATGGGGAACTCCAACACTCCGGGAGTTAGCAAGACCAAGGTGCCAGAACCCAGGATGTATGGGGGTGCCTGAGATGCCAAGGAGTTAGAGAACTTCTTGTTTAATGTGGAGCAGTACTTTCACGTTGTGAGGATGGCCTCAGAACAGGCAAAGGTGGATACTGCGACCATGTACTTGATTGGTGATGCCAAACTGTGGTGGCATACCAAGTACAGAGAAATTGAAAATGGAAGTTGTGCAATTGATAATTGGGCAGACTTAAAGAGAGAGCTCAAGGCCCAATTCTTTCCTGAGAATGTTGAGTATAATGTAAGGAGAAAACTGAGAGATCTCAAGCATACGGGGTCGATCAGCGAATATGTGAAACAATTTTCTACTTTAATGTTGAATATTCGGGATATATCGGAGAAGGACATGTTTTTTAATTTTCTTGAGGGGATGAAACCGTGGGCAAGAACTGAACTTCATAGGCAAAGGGTTCAAGACTTGTCAACTACACAAGCGGCTACAGAACGCTTGACTGACTACGTTGGTGATGATACCGCTTCGTTCAAACGGTTTGGCAGAGAGGAAAACAGTGGAAAGTCGTTCAATAATGGCAAACCCAAGAGTGGGGGAGCCGACTCTAAATCATCAACCTCAAAGGAAGCTTCGTCGTCTCAAGGGTTCAACACACCCAAGGGAAAGGGTAAACTTAAGTGTTTCTTGTGTCGAGGTCCTCATAGAGTTTTTGAGTGCCCTCGCAAAGCATCACTCAATGCTTTACAGGCTTCCATTGCAGAGCAGGCAGTGGAAGATGATGTGGAAGAGGATGACGCCTTAAGGGTGGGTTCAATGCAACTGGTGAGCGCATTGGAAAAGCAGGAAAGAACACCGAAAGTTACACAAGCAAAAGGGTTAATGTTTGTGGACTTGAGGATAAATGGGAAAAGTACTCGCGCTATGGTGGATACGGGGGCTACTCATAATTTTGTTTCGTAGTTGGAAGCATGGAGACTCAACTTATCCTTAGAGAAGGATACAGGACGCATGAAAGCAATTAAATCTATAGCCCATCTTACTCTAGGAGTAGCCAAGCAAGTGACAGTAAAGCTTGGACAATGGGAAGGTCATGCGAATTTCACAACGGTGCCATTGGATGACTTTCCAGTCATTCTAGAAATGGAGTTCCTAAGGGGGGCGAGGGCAGTGCTGATGCCTTTGGCTGGTTCCCTGTGTCTGATGGGAGATCACTCATGCATGGTGCAAGTCATTGCAACGAAAGGAGACGACCGAAAGTCCCTTTCAGCCATACAACTCAATGAAGGATTGGGTAAGGGTGAGTAGACACATCTAGCCACGGTGGTGGTAGACAAAGAAGTAGGCCAAGAGCTGGAGCCTACGACCATCCAAGTGGTGTTGGATGAGGATAAGGAGGTGTTGTCGGATAAGCTGCCTCAAAATTTGCCTTCACGACGAATTATGGAGCAAGAGATCGAGTTGTTATCAGGAGTGAAACCACCTGCTAAAGGGCCATGTCAGATTGCGCCTCTTGAGATAGTAGAGTTGGGGAAACAGCTTGATGAAGTGGAAGCGGGATGTGTTCGCCCTTCCAAAACACCGTTGGGAGCATCGGTGTTGTTTCAGAGGAAACATAAAGAGCATCTACGGAAGGTGTTCGACGGGCTAAGGGGAAATAGTCTGGATGTGAAGAAGGAGAATTTCTCTTTCACTCAGCAGAGCAAAAAATTCCTTGGTCAAGTGGTTGAACAAGGTCGTATCCGGAGGGGTATGGAGAAGGTAAGGATGATTCTAGAACGGAAGATCCCCACGAAAGTGAAGGAGTTGTGTTCCTTTCTTGGCCTTACTAAATACTGCAGGAAGTTCGTTGAGGGGTATTCGCGGAGAATGACTCCAATTACAGGACTACTGGGGAGGTATGATTGGCCACACACGCGGGATGATGTGGTTGATTATACCAAAACTTGTCTCACTTGCCAATAAGACAAGGGGGAGCGGAAGAAGTATGATACTTTCATGGCCGCACCAAAGTACTGTTTGGTAGAGGAGACGACACAATTGTTACTTGTGACTATTGTGAAACATTGGGGTGTTCCCCAAGTTATTATTTGTGACCGAGACTTAATGTTCACTGACAACTTCTTGACAGAATTTTTCAGCATATTTAGGTCACATATTGACAACTCTTCGAGTTCTCACCAACAGACAGACAGATAGATGAAGAGATTCAGAGAGCTACTAGATGAGTACTTGTGCCCTTGTGTCAATGAAAACCAGAAGAAGGGCGTGCAACTACTTGATGTGGCTCCATTCTATGGCAATGCCCAAAGGCGCTCAAAAACCAACAAGAGCCCTTTTGAGCTTGTTATAGGCCAGCTGCTGCTATTACCTCACACAGTGGGCGAGCCGTACAGATGAAAGAGTCCCAGGGCGTACATCTTCACCAGTGAAGGGAGACAGAATGCAGAGTTTTCCCAAGCCTATCTGGAGAAAGCTTTTGAGCAGATGAAGAAGTGTGCAAATCAGGAGAGAATACCGTAGTTTTATGTCAACTACCTCAAGCCATTCAATGCCAACACCAACGACCTAAGCAAAAGTCAGTCAAATAGCGCAAAGTTGAAGATAGTGCAACTTGACAGACATGAAGTTGAAGAGATCCTTGCATATAGAAAGTTCATATCCTCAAGAAAGAAGCGGCAGAAGTTCCTAGTGAAGTGGAAATGCCTTGATGACAAAGAAATCAGCTGGATTTCTGCAGAAGATATTCAACCGTTCGTGGACAAATTTGAAGTGTACCTACTACCAAAAGTCTACGAGGACGTCGACCGCATAAGTGGGGGAGAATGTCACGAGCTAATCTTGTTCAGGGCATTATGCTTGCCTATGACAGCTTATCTCGTGTGCTTGGGATGGGTTTCCATCATGTAAATACTAGTATAGGGTTATTTTCTGCTAGTAGAGTCTTTGTAAGCCAAATAAAGTAGTATGACTCCTCGGTCACTTTGATGTTTCCTAGTGCCAGGATAATAATTACATAAAAACCTCTTTAGGGGAGGGTGAGTGTTCATCAGTCATTGTAAAACTCACTTGCAATTGTCAATGTGCTTAGCCTACTTGCCTCCCTCGCTAAGTACAACATGTCAACGAGGGATTTGTTAATGAATTACGTTTGCTTCAATGTTTACTGCTTACTTGCCATGACTTTCATGAATTGATTATTGTTTCCGCTGCTATCTGAATGAATGTTGATGAAAGTGCTTTGTGGATGAATGTTGGTAAACAATAGGCTGGCTAGTTAAGTAAGAGTGCTTTAGCTAACCCCGCCTACGTCCTCGCCTTGAGCAACCCACTCAAGGATTCCACTAAATCCCTGCTCCTTTAACCGGGACAAAGCTTCCCTTACAATCCGCTGCTTACAAGAGGCACAACTTCCTTCTCACCCAGTTCACAACCCGAACCGTGATTACAATATAAAATTTCAAATATGCAAAAACTCAATATTGCTTCTAACAAAGCTAGTGAGTACAATGGAAAACCTAACACATATTCATATGATAAAACTTGAAGATCAGTATGTATGTAAAGATGATATCATTATATGAATGTTATGCTGTAACGACCTGCTAAAATTCTATATATTAATATAATAAATTAAACTACGCTGATAACTCTTGAAGGAGTAAAACATCAACCTAAGCAGCGAGAAGTTTAAATCATATAATCATAACCATTCGCATATACAATACAATATCGTACAATACCAGAGTGCTAAAATACTCCCAAAATATACATATAAAGTTGTACCTCCAAAATCCCTCATTTGAGACTAGAACTATACAAAGAAAACATTTCCCAAAAATACTCACTTTATCAATAGGCAGCACTAAAACCCCTCTATCTGTGAGCCTAATCTGCTCACCTCACTGGATCAGCTGAAAAATATAAGTTAAATGGGATGAGGCGACGTTCAGTAAGAAGAAACATGCTATTACTAGGGTGTAGCAAGTGAGTCATATGCTTGGAGAATTTGATCCAAGTAAATACCCTAATTAATAGAATCTAAAGAAAACTCACATGTCTATACAGTATAACATGCACCTATGTTGTTTAACATAAACTGGTTTTTCTAAATAATATGTTCATAATACTTCTAAGATATCTAAAATTTGATCATACATACATAATAAATCTGAGAAAATTCGTTGGATGGACAACTGAAGTCATGAATTAACCCCTCATGATAGGATTGTGCGGCCCGAAGATGGGACCTAACCTGGCTAGCCGACCAGGGTAAGTCAACTGAACCCCGGCAGTCAGATCGGCCCCCTCAACCTATATCTAATGGGGAGTCTATCCACAATATAGGCACGCTCGACTTCTGAATACCACCTATTATTAGAATAGGGGTTGCACTCTGAACTGACTATAGCTATGGTACCGTGCTCTACTACTGAATATGGTCCATCAGGGTCTCATACTATATACATAACTGATATTTCTAAAATATTGTTTTAACCATGATTTTGCAATAGCTGAAATAACCATAAAATTATATATTCTGAGCTGAATAAACTGTAATAACTGAATATCTGAAATGTTTGCATAACTGAATAACTAAATTTCCTGATTAACTATATAAACTGAACGTTATGGTTTTGAAATAGGTACATCTTAATATTCTAAAAAATACTGTAAATTTCATGTTTCTATACGTATACTGAAAATCATGGTATTTTGGAAATTATGGAAACCATGTACTGGGAATCATAAACTCATGCCACACAATTAAACATTAATATTATCAGACTATGAAACTGCATAAATAATTTGAATAATAATTTGCTGAAAAACATATAATTTATACTAAATCAAAGCAGGTTTGCCTAGTATAGCATATTTCCCTTACCTGATTCTAGCTAAAACCCCCTACTGTAACGGGTCCTACACCCGTAGGGCTTCCCACTCAACACCCTAAAAACCATATATCTTAGAAAAAAATATTACTATTTCTACGTCTACTGCATTTCCTACAATTGCTGGAAAGCCAAATTTCAATGAAAAGGCCTTACCTTGAATCTGGGATGAAATCCAACTTCATCCCACTGACGATCCACTCCGGCAGACTTAGGGAGAACTTCCCCAGGAGCATCGTAGTGGCCTCAGATCATCGATCCGGTGAATGACGAGACCGAAAAGAGATGGAGGAGGAGCCATAGGGAGAGAGAGGAGAGAAAGTTCCCCTAAATTTCTGCGTAAAAATCCTCATTTAACACTATTTATACTGCGGCCTTTTTCGACGAGCCACGTCATCTCGTCGACGAGGTCATGAAGAAGGTTCGTCGATGAACACCATCTCCTCGTCGACGAATTTCAGAATTTAGAAAACAACCTCTCGGTATCTTCTCGTCGACGAAACATATCCTCGTCCACGAGACCCTATGTTATCCGCATTGACGAATCCCCTGTATTCGTCGACGAGTCCTTGATTAAATTCTTGGGTTATTTAAATACCATTATTCTTCGGGTCATTACATATGCTTTACAAATCAATCCTTTAAATTAATATCTCTCAAATCTGATTTTATAAATAAATGCTTTGGAGAAATAGTAAGGTTCAATTTCAGAATGAAACAAGATCCTTTTAAAAAATAATCTTTGAGAACGCGCAAATCTATATTCTTGCCATCAATAATCTGTAACGTTGGATCTTTGAATAAATAAACAACTTTGAATATAGCAAAGATTTCAAAACTATGTTTAAAAAATAATATCCCTCAATAATATGTATTTAGAGGTTCTTAGGATTTGCAATCAAACACTTCTTACACTAATCAAATAGAAACCTTTTGAATGAAGATATATTTCAAACTTTCTTCAAGATTTTAGTTTTAAACAAAAGCTTTTCTCAAGTAGTGATCTTCTACAAATATATATATATATATATATATATATATATATATATATATATATATATAGATAATAACTCAAGATCAACTTCTCAAAATGAATATTCAATGATAAGTTTGTGAGATGAAAAACTCTTTGAGAACAAGCAAACACTTAGTTTGATTACCAAACCTCAATACTAAAGTTGTTTGCACAATAGTTGCTGGAACACCTTTTGAAAATCAACGCAGCCCAAGCTTTAATATGATGTAAATGCTTTGAAATCGCAAACAAAAGTTTAGCAATAAGTTCAACAATGTTCAGAGATGTGTATACGTTCAAAGCTCCCAATTCTATTGCCAAAAATTGAGGCACTAAGGTTTAAAGGTTGATTATATAGGTAATCTCGAACTTAGGATAAGTTTTGACTGTTGTATCAATTTGATCAAGTGTATAACCCGTGTGTTCTCTCGCTAAAGATCATATTTTTAAACTTCCTGCAAGTTTAAATGACTAAAGATTCGGGTTTATACGTTTGATGTTCCTTAAAGCACTGAAAATTATAGTCTGGACATAGGGTCAGACGACTGATTTGAAGGTTCAGTCTTCTGAAGTCCCTAGTTTAGACGACTGAACTGAAGGTTTAGACGTCTCATGGTGTTCTGCCTGTTTTGTGTTTCAGTAATTAAATCTTCAAATGATTGAACTAATTTTTCAGTCTTCTGAGGAAATTCTTCAAACGTATGAAGAAAAATTTTAGTTGTCTGAAGTTGAATCTTCAGACTTCTGAGGGTAATCCTCAGTCGTCTAGGCAGACCCACCTCAAAATTTTCAGTTTAGTCTTTCAAAATCATTTGAGCTCTCTTGCTTTAACTTCTTATAAAACATTTTTTTAGGGTTTAAAAATAAGTTCTCTAAATCCATATTTAACCCTAGAAGGTTTTCATGAGATGCATGTGTATATATTTTGAGCTTCTAGCTATATCATATAAAATGTGCACATACATCAATTTTAAATACCCATTCCCATGACGATTTTGAACTTGATGCTTACACAAGATGCTTGCACAAGATGCTTGCACAAGATGCTTGCATCTTCATTCTTCTACTCTTCTTAGTTCCATAGCTTATGCCAGGTTTTATATATATATGCTTTAATCCTCATGGCTTTCATGACTTCATCACCTTCTGTACATGCTAAGTAATGTTCCTACTCACATTCTCAATGCACAGATCAAATACCGAGTGATTTGTCATTATCAAAACAAGATTGGACTCATAGAGTCAACAAATGTTTTAGAGGAAAAGTTTGAAAGGAGGAAGAAAATTAGGGTCTCTCTATTCGCAAGATCTTAGAGAAGGATGACGGAGAGTGATGGGGGTAGCAAGTGCTTCTCAGGGTTTTAGAGAGTTTCCTTTACGAGAGAGGTGACAGAGAGATTAGAAGGATCAGGGATCTAGGGTTTCTCATTCGCAGAAAATAGAAAGTTAAAGAACCAGAGAGCAGAATGGCTTTGCTTTAAGGAGATTAGGGTTTCGTTTGCGAGAAGGAACTGAGACGGGAGTGGGTTTTAGAACGATGTTGCTCGAAAGAAAGAAGGGGATTCGATGACGAGGTTGTAGAGAAAGGGAGTTGTAGAAAGAAAAGAAAAGAGAGGGGATTAGGGTTTCTTTTGTAGAAAGAAGAGAGAAGAAAGGGGAGTAGGGTTTCCGTTGTGGGAGATAGACAATGGAAGAAGAATGGAGAAAGAGGGAGTTGCAGACTAGGGTTTCATAGAGGAGGAAGAGGAAGAGGAAGAGAGAGAGAGGAGACAGAGGGTTTCAAAAGAGGGATGAAAAAATGAGAGAAAAAAAAAAAGTTTTGAGTTTAAATATCTCCAACCTCGGAACCACAAGATTCCAGCACATGGCACGTTCTTTTCCGTTCATTCAGAAGGCTACAAGGTTCCCTTCCTTGTCGTCTGATCTGTGTTTTTGAGCAACGCTTGAGATCTCTTCACGTCACGGATCCGAGTGAACCAGCCCTTAACTGTATGATCTGTGCTTTCTGAGAACGGCTTGAATTTTAGTGACATCACCAATCCGATCCACATATACTCACCCATTCGACTATCGACGGGTGGCACAACTTGCCTCCAAATCTTTCCGCGGTACGTGGCTTCCTCATGGTCGTCTGATCAGCACATCCACGCAATGGATACGATGGTTACCACACCAGCAATCCAGGTCGCCGGAAAGAATCCATTCGGCGATCGACGCGTGGCCTTGGCTTTAAACTGGTTGACCCCCTTTGACCGTTTGACCCCCCTTGACCGGTTCCTCCATAAACCGGGTCGTCCAACTGAACCAAGCCCGAACCGGTTACTATTATTTAGTTATTTATTTGTATAATATTCATTTATAAATTCACAAAAAATTTAGAAAAATCACAAAAAAAAATAGAGGAAAATTCTAAAAAATATATTTTTTACTTAATTCTCATTATTTTCCTTAAATATTTTTCTATCATATTATTTAATTACTTAAAAATTTGGGAAAATTTATTAAAAAAAAAATCTAAAAGATTAGAGAAAAATTAGAAAAATATTCTTTAGGTCAAAAATTTGTTTTTGCAAACTTTTCATCTCGAACGAGTTCAAGCACCTCCAAGGAATTTCAAAAAATATATATCTTAATACTTAGAAAAATCCTATAAATTTCAAAAATTATGGGAGTGTATTTTTGTAACCTATTTTTTCGATTTTCTTTTTCTATGATTTCAAAAAGGAGCATGAGCTTTTTAAGTTTCACACGCCCTAGTTCTGAGGGAAATATTTATATTGTATACTATGTAAATACTTGTGTGATCTATTTATTTGCATGTGCATTTTGTAATTTTTCAAATGGGAGTAAAACAAAAGGCTATTAAATTAAATTTGGGATAATCTTCAATTAATTAGGTACCGTTCATAGAACGGGCGTGGAGGGGGTGCTAAATAAATGATTTATTTATTCAAAATGATTTGTATGAGATATTCGACGCAAGGCCATGATTGATAGTTGGCGCAAGGCTATATTACGAAATGTTCGGGTTCAAGGTCGTATTTATGAAAGTATAGAAATGTTATCAATCCAGTTATGTTAAATGTTATATTATCATGTACTATATGTTATTAGAACCCAGATGTTAGTTTAGTTCAATTCAGGAGCACGGTACCGTAGCTATATATAGATCAGATATCTATGTTTAGACTTGTGCTAACCACCCCACAAAGGGGTGGGAGATGGATAGTCGATGTGGCTTTTAGTATAGAGTTGTAGACATCCACCTGACAGTCTGGACTAGGGTGTGGAGGGCCCATTGTACTTACAGACATTTTTGACTCGACAGTGGTCGGCCAGCCATTGTCGGGTCCCGCCTTCGGACTGCATAACCCATCATGGTAGGTAATACATGACATCAGCTAGCTATTCATCCTTGGTATGTTTTCAGAAGTATCAACTATAACAGACATTTTATGAACGATATGATTTATTAGAAAATATAAAAGTATTTGATTATTCAGTATGTTATGATGAATGTTTATAGATATATGAAATGTATTGTATATGTATAATTGTATTAAATGTTCATGTTGCCACACAACTATATTTAGTTTATTTTCCCTTACTGAGAAGTGTCTCACCCCTGAACATTAAATGATTTTCAGGAAATCCAGAAAGGCCGACAGACCAAGGCTGTCGTTGAGTCAGTTGAGCTACCCCGCTAGAAGGGTAAGTTTGTACTAGGATCAGGAGTTTTTGTTGTAGGATACTAGGAAATACTTTTTGGTATTTTTGGATATTTTGGAGATTGTATGTAAATACATAACGTGAAGGTTTATAGTTAACTCTGGTATTATGTATTTTATGGTTTATTTACTGCTGCTTAGGTTTCCCCTGTGTATGCTAGATGTGTCCCTGTTACCCACGGGTTCGGGTTGACCTTATTATTAAATATGTTTTATTATATGTTAAATTACGCAAGTTATTACAGTTTGGTATCAGAGCCTAGGTTACTAGGTTCTGTAGACTCTAGAATGCAGCAGTAATAATACCAGAGTATAGGATAAGGGAATTTAAGGTATAGTTTTGTAGTCTAAATGCAGGACTTCCGTGGTGGTTTGTGTGATTTTCCTGGGATGACGATTTCAGGAAAGTCATGGAAAACTATCGTCAGGTTAGGTATCTAGGTTGCAGGATTGAACCTTGAATTGAGATCAGAAGAGATGAATTAATTAGGAGAATATATAATATAAGTTGGATGATATGTAGAGTGAAAGGATTTTGAGTTAAGTTACTTGTTTTTCAAGATGGACCCTAGTAGCAGTAGTGCCCATGCCAGTGGGAATGAGGGTGCTGGACCCTCAGGCGTTGCAGGTGGAGATTCAGATGTAGTTTTGCGTAGCATGGCTTTGCAAGTTATGGCCAAAATTGCTAGGAGCTCAAGGAAACAGAGTGGTTCATTGGCAGGCCACGGTAGCTAGATCGAGAAATTCGTTAAGATGAATCCTCTGGCTTTCTCAGAAGGAACTGATTCTGCAGTTGCTAAAAACTGCGTGCAGGAGATAGAGAAAATATTTGCAGTGTTGCAGTGTTTAGAGGAGCAAAGGGTGTTGTTTGCTACCTACAGATTAACTAGAGAGGCCGAGAGGTGGTGGATGGCGGTGAAACTCCTAGAGCAGCAGAGGACGGTACCTGTGGAGATGATGTGGGAGCAGTTTAAGGAGTTATTATTCGACAAGTATTTTCTAGCCTCGTCTAGGGAAGCTAAGATTGAGAAGTTTCTAAATCTGAAGTAGGGACAGCAGACTGTACAGCAGTACGCGGCGAGGTTCATCGAACTATCTCGCTTCACCCTGTACATTATTCCAAATGAAGCAAAGAAGGTACGGAAGTTTGAGAGAGGTATGAGGAGAGAAATATATAAATCGGTGTCGATATTGAAGTTACAAGATTTTGTTGAGGTGGTGGATAAGGCCACTATAGCAGATGTTGGGGAGCGCTTGGAGGTTGAGGAGCAGAGGCAGAAGAAGAGATCCACACCTTCTGGTTCCCAACAGGGAATTGGCCGTGGTTCATGGAAGAGAGGTGGCTACTACAGAAATTGGAGGTAGAAGACAGGGACTCGAGGTTTTCAGGGTACACATCCACTTCCAGCTTGCCCGAAGTGTGGGAAGAGACACCCGGGAGAGTGTCATGCCGGGCGAGGTATTTTCTACCGGTATGGGGAGTTAGGGCATATGATGAGGGATTTTCAAGCTCAAATTGGTGTTGCTTCTGCTCCTACACCTGCTCGAGGAGGCTACTAGGCGCCACGTGGAGACCAACAGTGGAATATGGCCCCAGCCATCGTTTTCGCTTCGACGTCGGGTGATGTTGAGACAGCCGGCGACGTGGTCACAGGTATGGTTAATATGTTTTTATTTAATGTTATTACACTTTTTGACACGGGGGCCACACACTCGTTTGTATCTTTAGGATTGTTAAATTGTGTGGGGCTTAAACACAGACATTAGATGTTAAATTCTTAGTAGCTACACCGACCGGGTCAGTAATGAGATATAGGGTGCTTCGTGGTTGTCCAGTTGATGTTTAGGGAAGGATTCTATCTGCTGATTTGGTAGTGCTGGACATGTATGAGTTTGATATCATATTCGGCATGGATTGGCTAGCAAGTAATTTTGCTAGTACATACTGCCATGCGAGAGAAATAATATTTAGACCGCCAGGAAGACCAGAATTCTGATTTACAAGGTCACGAGTGCAATCTCTACCTTAGATGATCTCAGCTATTCAAGCAAGGAGAATGCTCCTGAGTGGTTGTCAGGGATTTGTAGCCTTTATAAAATAAATGTCAAAGAATGAATTGAAGCTTATTAACACGTCAGTAGTGAAAGAATTTACAGATGTGTTTTCAGATGAATTGCCGGGTTTGAAACCTGATCATGAGGTAGATTTCCCTATTGATCTACTTCCAGGTACGACGCCGATATCTAAAGCACCATATTGAATGGCACTAGCAGAGTTGGCAGAATTAAAAGATCAGTTGCAGGATTTGCTTGATAAGGGCTTCATACGACCTAGTCTATCTCCGTGGGGAGCTCCAGTACTATTTATGAAAAGAAGAACGGGTCTATGAGGATGTGCATAGATTACAGGGAGATTAATAAAGTGACAATCAAGAACAAGTATCCTCTACCCCATATAGATGATTTGTTTGACCAGCTCTAGGGTACACGGGTGTATTCAAATATTGATCTTAGATCTGGCTATCATCAAGTGAAAGTGAAAGCAGAAAACGTATCGAAGACGGCCTTTAGGACCAGGTATGGGCATTGTGAGTTTCTTGTTATGCCATTTGGTTTGACGAATGCTCCTGCTGTATTTATGTACTTGATGAACAAAGTCTTCCACACCTAGACCAGTTCGTTGTTGTTTTTATTGATGATGTACTAGTCTATTCGAGGAGCTATGCGGAGCATGAGATACATTTGAGGCAGGTTTTCCAGACACTCAGGGAGAAGAAGTTGTATGCCAAGTTCAGTAAATGCGACTTCTAGCTCGAGAAAGTGGTGTTTTTGGGGCATGTGATCTCAAGAGACGGAATTTCTATGGATCCTAGCAAGATTGAGGCGGTAGTGAATTGGTCTAGACCGAGGAATGTCCAGGAGGTCAGGAGTTTCTTCTGGTTAGCTGGTTATTACCGTCGTTTCGTTGAGGGATTCTCAACTTTTTCAGGGCCTCTAATACGATTAACTAGGAAAAATGCTAGATTTGAGTGGGACAACAACTGTGAGCAGAGTTTTCAAGAATTGAAGCAGAGGTTAGTCACAGCACTAGTACTGATCATCCCATCAAGGGGTAAGGGTTATGTCATTTACAGTGATGCGTTCTTGAAGGGACTTGGCTGTGTATTGATGCAGCATAGCAGGGTGGTGGCGTATGCGTCCAAATAGTTGAAAGAGTATGAGAATAACTACCCTACCCATGATCTTGAATTGGCTGCAATGGTACACGCATTGATAATTTGGAGGCGTTATCTGTACGGCGAGTAGTGTGATATTTTCTTTAACCATAAGAGTTTAAAGTATTTCTTCACTCAGAAGGAATTGAATATAAGACAGAGAAGGTGGTTAGACTTGATTAAGGATTTTGATTGTACTATCAATTACCACCCAGGAAAAGCAAATGTGGTATCTGATGCACTGAGTAGGAAATTTAGGGGATCAATGTTAGCGGCTATAGAGATCCAGCATTCGATCATAATGGATCTAAAGAGACTTGATATTGAATTGATTGAGAGTAATCCTTCAGTATGTATCGCCAGCCTAGTGGTACAGCCTACTCTATAAGAAAGAATTAAAGCTGCTCAGAAGGAAGATCTGGAATTAGCAGGGGTGATAGATAGAGTGTAGACTGGCCAGGGAAAGGAATTCTGCATTTTAGATGACAGAGCTTTACAGTTCCTTTCCAAACTATGTGTTCCTGCTAATGCTAGGATCAGGAAGACTATTTTGGACAAGGCTCATAGATCCTTGTATACAGTTCATCCTGGTAGCACGAAAATGTACAGGGATCTGCGAGAGTTATATTGGTGGAGTGGTATAAAGAGAGAGATCGTCAAGTATGTAGCTTAGTGTTTGACATGCCAACAGGTAAAAGCTGAGCACCAGAGACCAGCGAGTCAGTTGAAGCCGCTATTTATCCCACAGTGAAAGTGGGATCATATATCTATGGATTTTGTCTCAGGGCTGCCGTCGACATCGCATGGCCAAAATGCGATTTGGGTGATAGTAGACCGATTGATTAAGACCGCCCATTTCCTCCCTATCAAGATTAGCTATCCCCTCAGCCGTTTGGCGGAGATTTACATCCAGGAGATAGTTCGTTCTCATGGGGTGCTAGTATCTATAGTGTCAGATCGAGACCCACATTTCACTTCACGGTTCTGGAGAAGCTTGCAGGAAGCTCTAGGGTCTCAGGTATCATTTAGCATGACATTCCATCTTTAGTTCGACGGGCAGACTGGGAGGATGATACAAATATTAGAAGATATGCTCCGAGCATGTGTATTAGATTTTTACGGTAGCTGGATTCAGTTCATGCCACTAGTAGAGTTCGCGGAGGCTACTAGGTTACCAATCCAACATCAGTATGGCACCATTTGAAGCTCTATACGGTAGAAAATGTTGTTATCCGTTATATTGGGACGAGATAGGTGAGCGGCGAGTTGTGGGACCAGAGCTGGTACAGCAAGCGTATGATAAGGTTCGACTCATCAGGAATAGAATCAGTGCAGCTTAGAGCCGACAGAAGAGTTATGTCGATAATCGCCACAGGAATTTGGAGTTCAATGTGGGTGATTATGTATTTTTGAAGATAGCTCCGTTGAAAGGGGTTATGAGGTTTGGTAGAAAGGATAAACTTAGCATTAGGTTCATCGGTATTTTTAAAATTTTAAAGAAAGTGGAGCCGGTGGCCTATAGACTAGTTTTGCCACCTACACTATCCAGGATGCACGACGTAGTCCACATATCTATGTTGAGGAAATACATCCCAGACCCCTCTCATATTATTAGTTATAGTGAGTTAGAGCTCAATGATTCACTAGTCTATGAGGAGGTACCCGTGCAGTTTCTAGACAGAAAAGAACAGGAACTACGTAATAAGAAGATTCCTCTGGTAAAGGTTTTATTGAGGAATCATGCAATAGAAGAGGCTTCTTGGGAGCTCAAGGAACAGATCAGACAGAAGTACCCGCAGTTGTTCCAAAAAGTTCAGATATAATTAGAGAATGTAAGTAAATATGTAGTATTTCTTTTACAGGTACATGCAATACATTAGTTAGTAAGTGGTATTTTAGTTTTGGGAGAAATTTTCTTTTGTTTTATGTAATCTCTTAGGACTCGGAATGTAATCACGGTATTCCTCCGCCATAAGTGAGGGTAAGTAATAAAATAAGTAGACCATTTTCCCTCAAGGGATGATGAATTATATAAATAGTAAATTTCGAGGACAAAATTTTATAAAGAGAGGAGAATGTAATAACCCGAAGAATAATGGTATTTAAATAATAATTAAGAGAATGGGAAATGGAAACAGAAAAGAAAAAGGGGGCACTGCAGGCTTCGTCAACGACATTGCATACACTCATCGACGAGGGTGTGTCTCGTTGACGAGAAAATACCGAAAGGATATTTGGGCAACTTTGAATTTCTTCAACAAAGGGGAGAGCTCATCGACGAGGTGACGTGGCTCGTCTACGAAGCCCCTAGTATAAATAGCCTAAAACTTAGTTTAAACGCAAAAAAAATCAAAAAATCACTCTCTCTCTCTCTCTCTCTCTCTCTCCTCCCTACGGTTTCTCTCTCCTCTCTCTTCGATTTCGGCTTCGTCATTCATCGAATCAACTATTTGAGGCCACCACAATGCTCTTGGGAAAGTTCTCTCCAAATCTGCTAGAGCAGATCGTTGGTGGAAACGAGTTGAAATTCATCCCTGAGTTGAGGTAAGACTTTTTATACCAAATTTGGTCTTACTGTAGTTATAGGAAATAATATTCACATGAAAAAACTAGAGTTTAGTTCTGAGAGTTGTTATTTTCAGGATGTTGAATGGGGGACCCTGCAGGTGTAAGACGAGCATTTTTAAGGGATTTTTCTCAATGTCAGGTAAGAGAATAAATTAAAGCAGTTATTTTTCATACAAATTATTATTATTTATCAGCAAATTAATTTTCAGGAAAGCATGTATTATATTTATATATTATGAAAGAAATGCACATTTGGAAAAATACTGTTATTATGTTGAAATGTATATATATATATGAGATGCCAGAAATTATGATTTTAGAATATAATGTATGGTTTTATACAGCAAATGTGTGGCATGAATATTACTTTACGTGAGAAGTATTATGATATGACGAATTTATGAATAAAGCATGTTTTTAAGAGATTATGAAAGAATACAGTACATTATGATTTTAAAGTACATGATAAATAATTTATTTATTCAGAATGATTTGTATGAGATATTCGACGCAAGGCCGTGATTGATAGCTGGCGCAAGGTCGTGTATGTTATATGTTTCCGGCGCAAGGCCGTGTTTATGAAATGTTCGGCGTAAGGTCGTATTACGAAATGTTCGGCTCAAGGCCGTATTTATGAAAGTATAGAAATGCTATAAATCAAGTAATGTTAAATGTTATATTATCATGTACTTTATGTTATCAGAACCCGAATGTTAGTTTAGTTCAGTTCAGGAGCACGGTACTGTAGCTATATATAGATCAAATATCTATGTTCAGACTTGTGCTTACCACCCCACAAAGGGGTGGGAGATGGATAGTCGATGTAGCTTTCAATGTAGAGTTGTAGATGTCCACCTGGCAGTCCGAACCAGGGTGTGGGGGGTCCATCGTACTTACAAACATTTTTGACTCGACAGTGGTCGGCCAACCATTGTCAGGTCCCGCCTTCGGGCTGCATAACCCGTCATGGGGGGTAATACATGACATCAGCTAACTATTCATCCTAGGTATGTTTTCAGTAGTATCAACTATAACAGACATTTTATGAACGATATGATTTACTATAAAATACGAAAGTATATGATTATTCAGTATGTTATGATGAATGTTTACAAATATATGAAATGTACTGTATATGTATAATTGCATTAAATGTTCATGTTGCCACACAACTGTATTTAGTTTATTTTTCCTTACTGAGAAGTGTCTCACCCCTGAACATTAAATGATTTTTAGGAAACGTAGAAAGGCCGGCGGACCAAGGCCGCAGTTGAGTCAGCTGAGCTACCCCGTTAGGAGGGTAAGTTTGGACTAGGATTAGGAGTTTTTGTTGTAGGATCCTAGGAAATACTTTTTGGTATTTTTGGATATTTTGGAGATTGTATATAAATACAGAACATGATGGTTTATAGTTAACTCTGGTTTTATGTATTTTATGGTTTGAGAATGGGATGATTTATATTTACTGCTGCTTAGGTTTCCGCTGTGTATGCTAGATGTGTCCCCGTTACCCACAGGTTCAGGTTGACCTTATTATTAAATATGTTTTATTATATGTTAAATTAGGTAGGTCGTTACACCACCAGTAGGTAGAGACACCTCTCAAGCAAGAACACCCCTCTTGCTTGTCAATGATTCACAACTAGAACTGTCAGTTTACAGAAAAATCAGAAGCTGATTTTGTACAATGAAAAACTCTCTCTAATAGTGGATTTGTACATATATAAACACTATGATACTCTCAAATTTATCTTTGCTACGAAGCTCAAGAGATTTGTGGGTTTTCTAGATTGAAAGCTTTGAACTTTGAAGTATAAAACTAGAAAAATATTTTCTGAGTAAGGAACGACACACAACAATTTTTCAAACGTAAAATCAATGTGTTTGGTCACCTTAACACAATTAGGGTTAGGCTTTTATAGTTAGGTGTGAATTCTGACCGTTTGTGCAAGTTTTGGTAACAATAAATTTCAAAATCGAAAAGGTATCGTGCTGTTCACAAAACATATCGTGTGCTTCGGTTGACTAAACTTGTAGTTCGGTTGCCTAAACCAATTAAAATTATGAATTTCAAAATAAGCAGCAACCTTTCGGTCAACTAAACTTTAGGTTCAATCGCCTGAACCCGTTCGGTTGACTGAACTCTTAGTTTGGTTGCCCAAACCAATGCTGTCTAGACTTTAATAATGGCAATAGTCATTCGATCAATTGAACCATAGTTTGATCGCCCGAACTCTCTGATGTCATATCAGTTTGTTCAGATTCCTACATTCGGTCGGCTAAGCATAAGCCTTAGGCACTCGAACATCCTGAAATTCAATGCTCTTTATCTTTTTTATTCCAAAACTTATTTGTATCCTTTTGAAATGATATTTGGACTAAGTAAAAATATTTTCCAAGTCATTAAAAATGTCTCTAGGTCCAATAATTAATCTTAAGAGCTTCATAAACAAACACTAATTTGAAAAGTAGTTACATGATACTTATTTTATAATACACATGAAATTCTATCTAAGTCCTCATGTTTTCAAGCTTGATCTTCATCCAAACTTTTCTTTAGTAGTGATTCTTCATTTACTTGTGTTCTTTATGACTTTGCATTTAAACACCGTTCATTATGTTTGTAAGTTATAATACTTGTAAAGTACACTTGATAGGTAAATTTTCTAATGTCTTCTAAAATTATTGTGGAGTGACTAACATCATTTATACAAATAATAATATAATTTTTTTTAAAATAAATTTTAGAAATAAAACTATAGACCTAGAAGTATCCTCTTAATAATAAATTTTAATTTATTTAAAACTTTAAAACTCATTAATTGATTGTTAAATAAGCCAAAAAAAAAAACAATAATTAAGTGTTTAGATAACATCAAGAAACTATAATAAAGTTATCAATATTTTCATGGGAAGAAGTTATATATTGTAATTTTATAAAATAAAAATAAGGAAAAATATGCTTATTAATTTTTTATCTATATGTTATACAAGTATTTAAATTTAATATTTTCATAATTTAAATTAATATATTTGTGTCATTTCGTAGCTTATATTTTTCAAAAATTTTCATGTCCCTATATTTATATGGTGTCATAGTAAGATTATTTTGATGTTTGAATTTTATAATTTTAAATGAATTACTAATTTTAATTAATTACTTTGAATTCACACTTTTGTCACTAAATTATAGTAAAATATGATTAGTTAATATTTTTAAATATCTAAATTTATTAAAAATTATTACATCATGTGCAATGCAAGTGACGTAATTATAGTGATATTAAAAAATATAACTTCAAAAAATTTAGAAAATTATTACTAACCATAAAATTTGTTAATTTTAACTATTTAGAACAGAGTGAGCGAGAGAGAGAGAGAGCGAGCGAGAGAGAGAGAGGCTATTATTTATGAGGACTAAGGTCGAGCAATGCCGACGTTCTCTGGTTTCACTTACATTCCATTTCATTTCGTTCATCAATGGCTACTTGCCTCCCTAGCCACTCTTTCTTCACCCCTCGCCTCTCCGCTCCTCCCCAAAGATCCTCCAAAACCCTAGTTCTAAAAACCCCAGCCCTCCAACCCCTCCACCATTTCCCTCTCTGCAGGCCCCTTACTGAGTTCCCTCTCTTGAACTTCTCTCCAGTGGCCAACAGGCGTTGCTTCAATGTTCCCCTTGCAGCCGAAGAGCCTTCACCTTTTGTAAGCTTATTCTTGCCGTTGCTTTCCGGAAATATTTCTGGGATTTATATAATTGTCAGTGTGGTTGCTGAGGAAAAAGAAGGAAAATGGAAGAAAACCAGTCTGGATTAGGCTTCTCATCAATTAAGACTTAAGACAAGTCTTCACCCAAATGAGCCTAATCTAGCTACTTGTCTTAGCTGAATCCTTCACTGCTTTGCTCTCTATCAGCCAAGATTGGAAGTTCAATTTTCATTTCGTTTTTCTTCTAGTTTTCTCAGCAACCAAAAGGAGGTTTTAATCGCTTTAGTTAATAATTTATTTTCTTTATATATATATCACCTGCCCACAGAACAATGCAACATCTCATGTATTACGTTGAAGCTGTCAGCTGCAAGTTCCACAAAGCAGGCCCAAATCAGAGAGAGAGAGAGAGACTCTCTGTGTATGTTTGTGTGCAATCCTGATTACACGGGCCTATCTGTGTATGTTTGTTTGGGTTTGATTACACTGGTTTGGTTCTGCTTTGTGTTACTTCCGGCCGATAGCTTTAATGCATGAGATGCGGCATTGTTCTATGTGTCCAATTGCTTTGCCAAGCAAATAAAAAGTTGAGAACGCATAGCAAGAATAAAGCATCCATAGATTTACTAGACACCGACTTACCAGTTCTCAATAGAGTTGGGTTTCATCAAAACGTTGACATTTTTAGTATTTAAATGATGAATTATAACCATTGCAATTCTAGGATGATTAAGCTTCCGCAGTAGCCAGTTAGCTGTAGTGGGTTAGATGTTACTTAAATGGTCACTGCTGCACAACAGCCAAGAGAGAATTTGGGGAAGAAAGAGGAGTGAAGGAGGAAGAAAAGAGGAGGAGGAAGGAATTCATCAAAAACTAACACTTGCATGGCTTTCACACCCTATTCATAAGAAAACCCCTAAATTACATATAATTACACATAAACCCTTTAAAACACAAAATTAAAAAAAGAAATAAATCCCTAAAGCACACTGCACACATCTATTACAAACAAACCCCCAAATACCCATAAGCCTAATTAACTACCCCTAAATTTATTTGGCTGAAATCCAATAATTTCTAAATCCAATTCTCCTTAATCAACGCCAAATGGGGGTCCAATTGCCCTGCATCTTGTTCTACATCAAATCTTCCCTAGTTGGAAAAAAAAATTTCCTTGAATGTTGAAATGTTGGATGATCAAAGTAAGAAGCAGTGAACTTGGACTCTTCAAAAGTTGGTTCTTGAGTGATGCAAGAAACCTTACTCCTTTGGTAGCACCAAGAAAGAAGAGAGTTGAAATGAGAATTGACATCAATGAACGCTTCAGAAATGACAAAGTCAACAATAGGAATGTTTTGAAGACTTTGGATGTCTTCAAATCCATGCATTTCCTTGCTTAAAATGTCTTCAAGTTAAGCAACTTTGATGTGATCATTTGTCTTGGCTGGTTGGTAGAGGAGGCTTTAAAATAATTTTCTTACCATTACAGTGAAGGATGTGTTGTTATGTCCTTGAATCACACCTAAATCATCCAACCAAGGAGAACCAAGGAGTACATGGCTAATATTCATGGGTATGATGTCACACCAAACATCATCAACATAGATACTCATTTGGATAGGGATTGAACCTCTTTCACAAATGTGTGAAAGGTAGTGTTATCAACCCAAGATTCTCATAAGGCTCTGGGGGCTCTCTAGATGGAGTTGCATATGAGTGACACCATTTCTAGACACCACATTCATAGAGCATCTTCCATAATGATAATATCTCTTCGTAATTAAGTACATTCTTATAAGCAAGTAGACAACTTACCAATACAGTGGCTGTGGCTGGACACAAATATTTTATGATTTTGGAAGTTACAAAACTGGAGAAAAAATTCGTGCTCTGGGATTGCTGGTGCTTGAGTTACCAGCTCCGACTTTCCAGTAATGACCTTCGGAGCAACAGTAGATTGAGGGTTAGATGTTTGGCCAGCACATGGGGGTTCTTTGGTGATTGAACAGCGGTGAAATTTTAGGGGATGAATTTTTTGGTGGTGTTTGTCTTCAGTGGTGGTGATGGTGTCATGAAAATCTCCCAACAAAGCGGTGTTCAATATGATTGGCACAGCTGCAATTTAGGCTGAAAGTTGCAGGTTTTTTTTTTTTCACACTTAAATTTCAGGGCAGAGTGGGGAATTGAAAATGGAAGAATGGTGTGATTGTGGTTGGCCTCTGATACCAAATGATGCAGAACAAAATCAAGGAATTACAGCTACACATAGAAGTACTAAACATAAACCCCTAAAGAAATACATAGAAGTACTAAAGGACCCCTAGCGACACATCTATTATAAACGAACCTCCCCCCCCCCCCCCCCTCCGCCCAAAAAAAAACACATAAGACTAATTAATTATTCTTAAATCTATTGGGCTGAATTCCATTAATTCCTTAATCCTATTCTCCTTAATCAACCTCCAATGAGGGTCTATCCATTGCCCTGCATCTTGGTCTACATCAATCACTCTAGAGCTGGGTCAACAAGTTTGCAGAATTTGCCCAAGTCTGTGACAGCGATGTTATGAAATGCTGATTTGAAATCGTTGTTGCTTCAAAAATGTAATTTGTTTGTGAAAGTTTTGATATAACCGTAAGTTTGAAGCTTAGCATATGTGATTATATGTGTAACTGGATTTGGAATTACTGCAAAAACTATTCGCTACTAGAATACTAGTGATCTAACAGTATAGCTGGTTGATATTTACCCTTGCTGCTTTCCCTAGTTTCAGCAAACTCGTGATCCTCAATTTTCTTGTTAACTTCAAACTGTTCTACCATTCCAGTTAGTATGGAAAATATTTTCATATTTGCAAGTGGATGACACATTTTCCCACTTGCAGTTTTTGATTACAATGACAATAAAAACCAGGCTTAAGTTCCACTGGGTAGGGTCGTCTACATGAATCCTTTTTTTCTGCCATTTCACCTGATCGAGAGCATTTTCCTCCTCTATCTTAAGAGCTATTAAATCCTTCCTCACTACGTCATTGCAGATTATTTTAGATCTACCCCTACCCCTTTTAATCCCAAAAACAACAACTAATTCATTCCTCCTCACAAGTGTGTTACTAGGCTGCATTTCAAATGCCCAAACCATCTAGACCGCCCCTTACTTGTCTTGTCTTCACCGATACTATGCCTAGTTTATTACTTACATGTTCGCTTCTTAATTTATCGTTTAATTTATACCACTCATCCACCTTAATGTTCATGTTTCAACAACTTTTATCTTTTGTACATGTTTTTTCTCAGTTGCTCAACATTCTGATCCATAAAACATGACTGGCCTCATAGTTGTCTTATAGAACTTTCTTTTTAATTTTAGGAGTTTTCTACTATCACGCAACATGCCCGCACACTCCTCCATTTTACCCAACGGTCCCAACCTGCTTTTACTCTATGTATTATATCATCTTCAATTTCCTCTTTATGCTTGCATAATAGATCCAAAATATCGAAATATACTACTGGTATTAATCTCTTGATTATTAAATTTAATCTTTTCTCCAATACACACCGTTATGTTACTGAAATTGGATTTCATATATTTTGTCTTATTCCTACTTATCCTAAGAACTTTGGACTCTAAAATGGTTTTCCAAAGTTCTAACTTAGATTCCACACCACTCCTATTTACATCAATCATGACAACTGTTATGGATATTTCTAGTGACTTCGTCAATCATTAAAGTGAAAATACAAGGACTCAAAGTAGAACCTTGATGTACACATTGTGATTAGAAATTCTCTAGATTTTCCCCATACAGTTCTAACATTAGTCATGACACTACTGTACATATCCTTAATGACTTTAGTATATCTACTGCATACCCCCTTCTTTTCTAAGACCTGCCAAAGAATTTCTATTGGTACTCTATCATATGCTTTCTCGAGATCAATAAAAACCATATGCAAGTTTCTCTTCTTTTTTTTTTAAACTTTTCCATTGACCTTCTTAAAAGATATATAGCTTCTATTGTTGATCTCCCAAGCATAAAACCAGATTAATTCTTTGAAACCCTCGTTTCTATTCTTATTCTTTGTTCAATTACCCTTTCCCATAGTTTCATCGTATGACTCATAATCTTAATTCCATGATTTTTTTTTTATAATAAAAGATATATTAAGAAAGAGAATGTACAATTAGAGTGACGATACTAACTCCTCAAAAAGAAAAAAATAAAATAAAATAAAAGAAAAAAAAGGAAATAAAAAAATAAACATGAAATAAAAATAAAAAGAAAAGCTGAAAATTATCCAAGAAAGCCCCTCTTTAATTCTTTCCTATCAGTTCACCAAACACTTCAAATTTGCTAATTCCCTTTGACCCTTCTTCGCTTTAGATTTACACCCATCAAGCCTAACTTCATTTCCTCCATGATTAGCCAACATGAGGCCCACGCTATCCATCAAATTCTAAGTTTGAACGTATCCATCTTTTACCTTCAATTCTAGAGGAGGTGGCACATAAGTTAAATCCCCGAGACTGTCAAAAGAAGAGTCAGAAGAAAATCCTTGTCGCTTCCAAATTTGGTCCAAAACTTATTTATATTAACCCTCTCAACAGTTGGCTCCTCCACTATACTTAAATCACCTTAATAATTTTTTGTTTGTTTTATCACAAGAGGAATCGTGATTATCTTCAAAATACTTCCTCCTTTCAGAACCCAATTGCACACTCTTATAATGAGTACAAACCTTTTGACTCTTTAAATTTTCAAAACTGATTTCGTTATCATTTGAATTCGCTTCCAAACCAACAATAAAATCCTAATTTTCAACTCCACAAGAATCAACATTCTTAGAAGAAGATCCTTCAAACTCAATCTTTGAATCCCACTTACCATCATTCTTCTTCAGAAAAGGACATGCATTACTCTCGAGAATTAGTAGAGTTTCTAGCCACCCATATATCTGGATTCTCCTCCTTATCTTTCTTGTTATCAAAGCACCTACTTCTATCCTCTTGACCACCATAGATCTTATTTGAAGACGATCAAAGTGCTGAACCAACTGCATCTTTCTTCTGTTCAAAGGAGATATTAATTCCCGTAGCCTATCAAGTTTTCAGAAAAGGGCCTTCTTTTTAACTAAAGACCTAACTAAGCACTTGAGTCTGCTTGTTTGATTGACCGAACCGCAATTTACCTTGCTAAATATTCTTCTTTTTAAACTAGCCCAAAATAGAATCAAGATTTTGCTCTTGGGCCTTGTTAACCAACAGGCCCACTAGAAATTTTAAAAGGCCATTATTACTCTCAAACATCTAACCTATATCTATATTAATAGTCAAAAACCCAAGCCCAACCCACCCAACCTTCACCATCCCTTTGTCCTTGTAAGAAACCTTAGTAGCCTCTAGTCTAGCCTTCTCTAGAGGAACCTTCTCCTTCCACGACGTTGATTGATTGTGCAAAGTTGTCTACAATGTCTCCTCTTGCATCTTCCCCTCACAACGAACACACATCACCTCTGGCACATCCTAGGGACCATTTGAACTCCATTCTTGAGAATCAAATGAACTTCATCATAAGGAATCGAGCGAGTATCAATCTTTGGAATCGATTTTGAACTCCATTAGTTTCAGATTTTCCTGATACTATCTAACTCTAGGATCATTCTCATTACTTTTGTTACTATCAACTCCATCATTGCTTGAAAGACAAGAACTCACCAAAGTGTTGAACTCTTCCCCAAACCGAGACCATATAATGCCTTTGGATCCTTCAGGGACTATGATAGAATATCTTTTACCTCTCCATCTGTGCCCTAAAAAAAAAAAAGGGGCAGCCCGGTGCGCAAAGCTCCCGCATATGCAGGGTCCATGGAAGGGGCATACCACAATGGGTTTATAGTACGCAACCTTACCTTGCATTTTTGCAAGAGGCTATTCCCACGCCTTGAACCCGTGACCTCCAGGTCACATAGCGGCAACCTTATCGTTGCACCCAAGCTACCCTTCCCTCCATCCGTGCCCTAATTCTATAATTTTCCTGCCTTCGCCTCATGAGTCACCATCCAATAATCAACAAAACCGACTCGAAAGCAACAAAACCCCTACTTAAACTCTGAACAAGAGAATAGAACCCCTATGAGAACCATTTCGCTGCAGCTGATGAAAATCTAACCCATTGATTGCATTGTTGAAACTTCTCTAGAATGAACGAAGCTCCGACCTTCCTTACTTTATCCAATCTCAGATTGAAGGATTTCCCTTCAATCTACACTAAACAATTTCCCATCATCAATACCTAACAACACCAACGTCTCAATCGAGAGAGCAAGAAGAGTGAGTGAGGGTCCTTTGCTCAAAGGAGAGAGCCATCATCTTCATACCATCCCTATATGTGACTCACGTAGGGGCCTTTGCAAGTTCGGAGGGTGTGGCGGAGCAAGGCAGATGATGGTGGTACTCGCAGCAGATGGCATAGCAAGATGATGGAGGCATTGTGATGGTGGTGAGGCTTCGATGGTTGGAGTGATGGTGCAGATCTTGATGGCACCGACAGCTCTCACGCCAATAGTAGTGGTGGCTGCAAGAGGAGATCGATGGTGGTAGTTCCTTACAATGAGAGAGAAAGTGTGAGAGAGAGAGATGCCTGAGAAGCCTCATGGCGGTAGTAAAGAGTCTAGCGGCTAGCAGTGATAACAGCGGCGCATGATGGTATGCGTAGAAGCCCTTAAAATTACATTGAAAGCATCCCAAACAAAGCCTTGGATTAGTTATTACAGTTTTGAATATTGCCTTTGTTTTTGTATAAAGGTATTAATGTGTTTTTCCTCCATTCCACTGGCATTTTCTTAGTTTTTATAATAGTGTTGAATTGATTTGTTAACATATACTTCCTTTGTTCCTTAAATATTTCCAAACTTCAATTGGTATGTTATCTAGTCCTATATATTTCCCACTTTTCATTTTTTTTTAAAAAACTAGCTTAACTTCAAGGACTCTAATTTTGCGAATAAATCTCCTATTTTTAGTCTGCTCTTCCTTTGTCACTTCCAAGCTCAAGCTTTTAGTTTGGTTTTCAATAAACAACTTATTAAAGTATCTCGACCACCTCTCTTTTATGTCTTCTTCTTTGATTAAGACTTTATCATTCTTGTCTTTTATACATTTTATATTACCTAAATCTTTGCATTTTCTTTCCCTAACTTTAGCAAGTCTATAAATGTCTCTTTCTACTCCTTTGGTATTTGGTCTAGTATACAAAGTATCATAGGCTCTATGTTTAGCTTCATTAATAGCCTTTTTGCATTTTTTCTTGTCTCTTTATACTTTTAAAGATTTTCTATATTTCTACGGCTTTGTCATGTTTTATAGCTGTCTTTTTTTCTTTACAACTTTTTGGACATCTTGATCTTACCGCCAACTTTCTTTAGTGCTTGAGTATCTTCCTCAAGATTCACCTAAAATCTCTTTTGCTATCTTTGTGATAGAGTTAGTCATTACATTCTTCATAATTTTTGCATCACCTCATCTCCTATTGTCCTCACTCTTTTTAATCATTTTATCTTTGAATTTACTGTATTTTCTCCTTCAAGCTCCATCACCTTATCCTCTTGCATTGATTTATGTTGCTCTTTCTCTTCCATTTTTACAAGGACTCTATGTTGTGTAGTTAAACTTTATTCTAGGATAACTCTACAATCTTTACATGATAGATGATCCCCCTTGAATGTTCCTTTTTATAAAACACGTATTTAACCAAATTGTAGGACATGGAAAAATCTAGAATTGTATCACTGGCCTTATTTTTATCTCCGTATCCCTAACCTCCATGTATCCTCTTATAAACTATATCGTCCTTTTCAATGTGTCCATTCAAATCAACTCCTATAAATGTCTTTTTAGATGATGGTATCCCTTGTATAATGCTATTTATATCTTCTCAAAATTATCTTTTAAGGTAGCATATGCACTAATGACATTTACGGTCTCTAGGCCTAGAGCTATCTTGATTTTTATGATCCTATCCCCTATTATTTCAACATCTACTGCATTGTCTTTTAGGTCTTTCTCTATAGTGATTCTCACCTTGTTTCATGTTTCTCTTTTCCAATGTATCAAAGTTGAAATCCTTGATTTCTCAATTTCTCTACTTTTCTCCCCTACCCATTTCATCTCTTGAAGGCTAATTGAGTTAGTTTTCCTAAAAATGATTGTATCCACTATCTCCATGCTTTTGCCCATAAGCATCTCTATATTCCAAGTTGCTAATCTAATCCTAGTTTCTTGTGCTAAGTTTTTGGCTCTCTCCCATCTAGATTGATGCAATCTACTCTGCTCTTGTCCATTTCTCCTTGCATCCAGGTGGTATAAGTGAAAAGCCTCACTTGTATGAAACGCCTTAGTGAAGATTTGGTAAGGATTCAATAGTTATAAAGACTTGACAAGTTTTACACTGACTGTCATCTACCTAACACAACCTCACTCCTTTATCTGGGCTTGGGACCGACTGTGTGTACAAAGATAATTGGTGTTACACAAATGAAGTACAAGAATCAACAGTTTCAGGGGTTTTTTTTAAATATGCAAACTTATTTCATAAAGACCCCCAAAAAAAAAAAGGCAAAAACTAAAAACCCACACGACCTACCATAAGCAGTCTAAACTAAAACAAAACTAATCAAAGCTGAAAAAGTCTACTAAAATCCTACCATTCGTCCAGTTCACTATTTTCTAAAGCACACCCTACAACCAGATCTAAAAACCACACAAACATCACAATGAACTTAAAATCTAAAGCATTCAATTTTGGTTTGTGAAACAAAGCAAGACTAAACCAAAAACTCATGCAATAGTTTTTCTAAATTTTTTTTGTATAATCCAAGAGTTGCAAAACGTTTTTTTCTTGAGATCCAAAAACTGAGAAATTAAATGCATATGTTAAGCCTACAAATCGGAAAGCATAAAACTTACTCTACTAACCAAAAATTAAAAACAATTTGAGAAAAAAATGAAAATAAGAATAAATCAGATCAATAGAGGGAAAAGATCTCACCAGTGGCCAAAACAGAAGTTAAAACAAATCAAATCAAGAAATGCTTCAATTGAAAAATCCTAGATAACACTCGCAAGAATCCAATTCAAAATCTGGATCCCAAGCAGAAGAGCCGTTGGGCTGATGTGTGAAACTCATGGTGTCAATTTGTGGTTGCTGATTGCATTGTTATAATTTATTTATTTTAAAGCTATCAGGTGAGGAGGGGAGTTTTTTGGATGTCATAGGCCCATTACCAATGAGGATTTGTGCTCCCTTGTATCCTCAGTTTATTTCTAGTAATTAACTTTTCCTACAGTGGCTTATCTTTGTAATTATGTTCATGTCATTCTCAAAAAATGTTTAAATAACACTTGGCATGAAATTTCCTGAGAAACTAAACAAGTTAAAAATTTATTTTATTTTTCAATTCCTTAATTATTTGACTTTTAACTATATTAATTTCCTTAGACAATTGATGAAGCGGAGCGCAGTCAGAATGGTGCAAAAACATCAGAAAGTGAAACAGAGAAGGAGGGTAGTCAAAATGATGCAAAGACATCAGAAAGCAAAATGCGGCCAGGGCATTTATCCAGTTTGAAAACCCTCACTGAAGCATACAAGGAGGCTATTATAGATGGGGATGAAAAAACTATAGCTGAAATTGAGGCTATGATATATACATTAGAGAATGAGAAGAATGATTTGGCTCAGAAAGTTTCAACTTTGTCATCTGAGATAACATCTGGGAAGGACAAATATCTTCGCCTGCAAGCAGATTTTGATAATTTTAGGAAGAGATCAGAGAAGGAGAGACTTACCACAAGGACTGATGCCAAAGGAGAAGTAATTGAGAGCCTTTTGCTCATGGTGGACAATTTTGAGCGGGCCAAACAACAAATTAAACCAGAAACAGAGAAGGAAAAAAATATTGATACAAGTTATCAGGGTATATACAAGCAGTTTGTGGAGATCATGAAGAGTTTGAACGTGTCTGCTGTAGAAACTGTTGGAAAGCCATTTGATCCATCAGTAAGTGAAATCTTTTGAGACTTGCTTCAATCCTTTTCTTTTTTACTTTTCCCAATATTTCTTAATTCCATTTTTATGCTGCTGTGTTTTGCCTGCAAAGTGCACAAGTTTATAATGCCAAGATACAGGAAATGTGAGAAACCATATAGGTTGGCATTAAAGAGACATATTTGTTCAGGAATCCCCCTCACATGCTTAGAATGAGAACTCAAAAGTGAAATTCTTGTCCTCTGCCATATGCAAAAATTATCTGACACCTTAGCCTTGAATTTATGTCGCAGTAGAGATGAAATGCCAGTAGTTAAAATAAGCCTGTCCAGAAGTCAGGGGCTAAGTACAATGCAGCCAGCGCCTACCTCCCGTGACTTCTCTGACAGTCGTGGGGACCTCTAATATTTCTGAAATAGCATTTAGCACCATGACTTTATTTGTATTATCAGATGCCTCCCCTTATTTGTTGACCACATTAGTCAAAGGCCCTTGTGTGATGTTATCATTTTCCATTTCCATTATTGATAGCACTTAAAAAGAGATTCTAGTTGATTTCTTAGCAAATTTCAGGTAAGCTTGACCTGTTTAGTTTTAGAGAATTGTTCCATTCTCCATCTTTAATTTTTTGAAGAATTATGAAAACATCACCTTTTTTTTTTTTTTTTTTTTTCCAGTTTTCAAACATTTCTACGGAGAACATAGTAAATTTATGTTTTCTAAGTTTCGCATACAAATGTTTGAAAGCTGGAAAACAAGGTGGCATAAGCAATTCTTTAGAAAACTGGAAATGTAAAAAAAAAACTATTTTCCACAACTAAAAACCCTTAGGTAGTCCTTGGAGCATATATTTCGAGGATTGGATTTGGATTTGTGTGAATTTGGAAAAAAGTCGATATAATTTTGTACTATATTTTATCCAAATCCAAATCCAAGCCCTGGAATTCATGCTCCCAAATGCAGGGTTAGTGTTATTCTAGAATTTTTAGGGAAAGAATCTAGAATTGTTAAGAAAGTTGGGGGTGGTAATAGAAGTTGTGAATGTTGTACCAATGAATGCGCTATATTTATTAGAATGATACGTATCACTATTGGCATTGGATTACCATTTCAATTCATGAATTTAAAAATAAAAAATAAATATCAACTTTATTTTTCAAGAAGCAGAATTTGTCACTGTCAATTGGTTTTTGAATGTCATCACCCATTATTTATCAGTACTAGGTGGCATAGATCGGTACTGATGATTTGAACAGTATGAGTAGTTGAGGCCTCAAGTGATTACATTGTATGGCAAAGTTCCAAGGTGGTTTTTTTTTTTTTTGTGCGTCTCTGATAGCAACTTCGGACCTGCCAATGGACTTGCTAGTATAATACTATTAATCAAGTGCCCAAAGTCCATTTGTGCATGCTAATTGTGAAGAGAATGAGACCGGTGCAGAGTTGCTGACCCTTACCATTAGTATTGAGCACTTGATGGTAGCTTCTGTGTGCTTGATGAAAAATTTAGTTAATGAGAGACTGTTGGAGTGTCAACTTTATTAGAGATGAAACACATCACGTTCTGTCCCATTTCCATGGAAAACCTTTTACTGTTTTTTCATTAGGGTTTTTTTCTTACTGTGCCTACATGTTTTCTATCTTATTGTAATTCTTGTTTAGTTTAATTTGCTCAGTTCAATTCATCCGTCTCATGTTCCTCCTTGAAATATTATGTCGCTATGATGTACTGACCAGACCTTAGCACCACCTCATAATCTCATTTAGGTAACATCTCTCTGTGTAGCATATTATACGAGAGGTGTTTAGTAATACAGAAGCTATCCCAACAATGAGCCTACTCTTAGCCAAGCAAAAGGGGGCAAAAAAAAAAAAAAAGGAAAGAAAAGCCACGAGCCTAGTGTAGACTGAAGTGAAAGGAGGGCAAAAAGGTATAGAATTACATCGTCCTTATTTCCATTCTGTTCTGCAGCTGCACGAGGCCATGGCACGCGAGGAGTCCCAGGAGTTCAGGGAGGGAATTGTGATTCAAGAATTCCGCCGCGGTTTTTTCCTTGGAGATCGACTTCTAAGACCAGCAATGGTTAAAGTTTCTGCTGGCCCTGGTCGGAAGAAAACCACTTCAGGCGCTGAGAAATCCGACGGGCAACCTGCCACAGCTGCTGGAGTGGATGAAGATGCTTCTGTGAAACAACCCTAAGGACTAGCTTAGTGACACAAGCCCAATGAGTATTTGTCAAACCACACTGGGGTTCATCCACTGGCTTTAGATCTAATGTATTGGATTTCCCCTTTCCACCCTAGCCAATTGCAACCAACAGTTATGGTATCTTGAGTTCTGAAGTGGTCATTTTGGGTTAATGTCTGGGGACTTGACATTATTTTTGTTTGCATCAACCGTGATGGATTTAATATGCTTAAAAGCCCGTTCAAATTTACATGCCAAACAATTGTCTCTGCTTATTTTGGTGGGGAGGAGTGGTGGTGGCTGTATCTCTATTGATTTTTTTGTGACACGGCTGTAACAAATGTTCATTTTTGTTCTTGTGATATGACTTGAGTACCACAAAAAAAGTACTTGTTAATGAACATCATAATAAGAATAGAAATTATTTAATTACTTTCCATCATTATATTTTTAAAAACTCGCAGAATAATCTTATTGTACAGGAAAATTGAAAAATAAAAAATATATATTTTTTTTAAATGAATTATTTGTTTTTCAAAATTTAAGAAAAATGTTTGGAGATTTTTCTTTTAGATATATTTTCAATTTGCTGTCATTTTTATTAAAATTTATGTGCAAAATGAGTAATTTAATTGACAAAATTAATCATGTTTGTTAGAATATTTTGGAAATAAGTTGTCAAAACATGTTTATTAGTTTGTTTTTTGGTAGAGTAAAATTGAAAATAAAAAATAAAATTAGAAAATCAGTAATATTTATGCATTGTCATAATCTGTTTTTTTTTTTTTTTTTTTACTGAAATAGAAAATGGAAATAATGCCAAAGAGATCCTAGGGCTTATTAATTTACTAGTGGAAAATGATTTTCGTTTTTCATTTTAGTTTTCAAGAAATTACAAAAGTTGGTTAAATTTAATTTTTACAATATTTGTATCAAATAAACAAGTAATAAAAAGTTTTGGTACTATTTGCTTGTAGAAATAGTTTTATTTTTTATTTTAAAATTTTAAATAATTATAAAAATCTCACATTGTAAATTTTAAATAGTTTTATTTTAAATTTTTCAATTTTCTAAATTTATATAAAAATGTTGAAAAACATATTTTTATTATTTTCTAAATTTCTAACCCTTATTTGCATACAGGAGTATGAATTTGGATTTTAGACATTGAGTTGTTTGGATTACATATCGGGTTTGCTTCAAATCCAAGTACTAAAATTTATAATTTCAAATATTACCTCCTACAATTTTTGAAAAATAATTTTTTTGCCATTATATGGAAATATAGAAGTAAAAAATAAAATATTTTGCACATTTAAACAACTTTTTATTTTAATTTTTTTTTAAAAAAATATGAATCTTGAAAATGAAAAAATGAGTTAAAATTCTTATAGTTCTTTGAAAAACTAAAAAATAGAAAATAGAAAATGTTTTTCCCCACTAATTAGGTCCTAAAACTTTCTACATTGTCTCCAATCTATACATATAAAATAACATATACTTTTAGTATTCATCTTTTATATTTTCCAAAATCATTAGTTAAATATTAAAGCTAGTTATGATATAAAAAATATTAATAATTTTATAATTAATCTATAACTATTTTTAACTCATCACTATTTGCATATATAGATCTTACATTTGCTAAAGAATTTTTTATTCACTTGCACTATCCTGTTAAATAACAGTTTTGTATTACAGCAAAAAAATTATGAAAAATAAAATTAAAACAAAGTCATAAATTTAAAAATTAAAAAAAATTGATTAGTATTTATAAAACAAATACAACTTAAAAACTAGATTGAACATATGCTTATTTTTGTCTTGAACCAAATAAAAATTCCATAATATAATTTACATATTAGAAAAATAAAAAATACACATTACAAAAATATCATAAAAAATTTATAATTATTTTACTTCATTATATTTTGAAAACTCGCTATTTAGTGCAATACGAGCAATCTTATTATACATGAAAATTAAAAAGTAATGAAATTATTTTTTTTAAGTGAATTCTTTTTTGCAAAATTGAAGGAAAATTTATGGATGCATTTTTTTTAGTTCTATTTTAAATTCACAACCATTTTTAATTAAAAATTACTTATAAAATGGATAATTTTATTCAAGGAGTTAATTATGCATATTAGAATATTTTAGCAACAACTTATTAAAATAATTAAAAGTCATAAAATCCATTTATTCGTTTTCCGATCACATCTGGAAATTAAAAATAAAAATAAAAAACCAGTACTCTAGCAATCACATTATCATAATATATTTTTTTCACTGTATAAAAATAAAAATAGAAAATAGTAATAAGGCTAGAGATTCTAAAGTTCTTTATATTTTTTCTCCTATGAAAAGTGGATGCTTTTAGCATTTATCTTTTATTTTTCATGATATTACAGTTAAATATTAAAGCTAATTATAACAATATATATATATATATTGTGATATTTTTTTTTTAATGTACAACTATTTTTAATCCACATTTACCTCAACTTCATTGTTTATTATTTTTAGCATTCTAAATTCATATCAACAAGGGTGCTATTACATGTTACATTAAAGAGTAATTGGTATATATTTAAAAATTTATTGATTGAAGACACTGAACTTTCACTAGCTTTGTTTAAAAAAATATGAGCCTTTCATCAAGTTTAGAATTTTTTAAAAATTTTTAACACCTAATCTTAAATTAATTATATCCTTTTCCCAAACTTATTTTCATACAATTTTCAAGTATTCAAATAAAATTTTAAACAAATCAATTCTTTTGCCTCGTAATTAAGGAGAGTTCCGTTAGAAGATGTGGGACACAATTGATGATCCTACCTAGTGCATCTGGTTTCCCTAGTTTGGTACCCTTTTCTTGTGAGTTTTAGGACTTGTTTGGATTAAGGATTTTGGTTGAAAAAAATAAAGGAAAGGAAAACAAGAAGGAAACTCACTTTCCACTACATTTTTCCTCTATATCAAATACTACAAAAAATAAAAATTTATTTTAAAATGGTTAAAAATTAAAAAAAAAAACAAGTGTAAATGATTCGTAAAATCATATTTTTATTCATTGATTTGGTTTATATTTTGCTCCTTTTTTTTTCTTACTTTTCTTGATAATTAAACATGGAAAAGTGGATTCCTTCATATTTTTCTTTTTTAAAGATTTTTCAAGGTCCTAACAGGGTCTTAGGAAAATAGTGCTTTTCTTGATTGTTGAATTTGTATTTCTAGTATTGTTTCAGAAGTATCCCTAACACTCATAAAATTATTATATATTTTTCTCCAATCTCAATGAAAAATAAAATTTGAAAATTTAAAAGAAAATAAAATCTATTGAACTTTTTTAGCCAAAATTGTGTACGTAATTGAGGATGTACTTTTTAGTCCATGTAATATCATTTCATGTGTCAAAGGTAAAAGAGCCAATTATTTGAAAATTTTAATTTTTTTTTTTTGCCACTTAATAGTAAATTAATGAAGGGAATACACAAATGTTTAGGAAGGTCTTTGTTATTTTTAGAAGATTAATCTTAGTCATATACATACATACATACATATATATATATATAAAATAGAACTTAAGGAATGTCAAATCTTTTGTTTAAAAGTAAATAAAGATGTTATGTAAACATGCTAAGTGATAAAGTAATAAATGTGTGTCATTTAGAAGTATTTCTAATGTAAGTTTCAAAAGTTTAAATTATGTTGCATGTTATTGAGAAGGACATAAAAGATATATGGATTATCTAATCAATTCATCCTTTTCATTGGGCTTGCCACCTTTGTCGCGAAAGAATTGACAAACAAGGATACTCCAGAGTTCATGTGTACAATATGGATAAATTTGGGAAACCCACTGGTAATTCTCAATGAACCATCCAGTGAGGAGTGGAAGAAACAATTAGAACCTCTAATAAATCATTGAAAGCCCCTATTAGAGAGAGAGTAAGCAGGGAAAGAAAAAGGTAAGTACATTCAACTTCAACCTCCTATCTTCTATAGAATTCGCTTGTGAGACTCCCTTCAAAAGGTTTTCCTTGAGGCCTATCTCCATCATCCTTATTGTTTTGTAAGAAAGTGTTTAGGTGTATCAAACATACATCAACTAGGACATTAGGTCAGAAACTATTTTAATGGTTTGGTGTTATCCATGGAGCTATGAACAAATAGCAATGGTCTATTCACCTCACTAGAGAGAAACAAGGAAATTAAAGAAGAAATTCAGAAGCTCCTAGCTATGGGATTCATTAGAATGGCAAGTTGTCTTAACTACTTTGTTATGTTAGCATTAGGAAAATGGCATAAATGTATTGATTTCACCGACCTAGACAAAGCATGACCAAAGGTTTCTTTCCTACCAAGGCATGGATAAGTTTCATGGATGCTTTCTCTACTTATATCATATTTGACAGTTCCAAGATGGGGAAAATTCCTAATCTATAACAAAAGAAGGAAAACATAATGCCATTAAGTGATGCCCTTTGAATTGAAGATTGCTAGAGCAACCTTTCAGGGAAGAGTTTAGTGAATGATGCATTCAAAGACCGTATCTAAACATAAATTTTGTTAAAGGTCCTTATTGTCCAATTATAACCTCCTCCGAAGGGGTGGATGAAATTGAATGTGGATGGAAGTTTCATCGATAGAGTTGGAATGACTAGTTATGTGTGGTTTTAAAGGACAAACTAGGAAGATAGCTTCTAGGGTTCTCAATGATATTCGTCTTAGTACGAAAATAGTAGCTGGAATATGGAGTGTAGACACCTTATTTTGTTTTCGCATTATATAGAAAAACCTCACATTATTAAAGTTTATATTTTAAACATTTTTTGGCAGCTTTTCAAAAAAATTTCAAAATAGTTCATTAGTGGTTTTTGTTTTTTAATTGTTTAGTTGGATAAAAAAGGTTTTTCATTTTAAATTGGAGTGCCTTCTAAGACCCATCCTAGTAGCTCTCAATTAGTATCTTAATTCATTTGTTCTCCTACTCTGCTAAAATAAAATACACATACATCCATCCACATTACATTATTCACCCATTCATTTTGCAAAAATTCATACAAAAAAAAAAAAGCAAGGTTTTCCTTCAACTACCATCTTCAGATCCCCAAGCTAGCCATTAGGGTAACATTCACCTACCCACACAAATAAACATAGTTAGTAAAGGTATTCAAGTTCAGCCTAAACCCACTTTGGGCCCTAACTTTAGAGGAGGCCCAAGAAACATCACCTCTTAATTTAGAGCCAACAAACGGACCATGTAGTATTTGAAGCTTGTATAGGCTCCTCTCATTTAGACCAAGCCCTGTGCTAGGCTCAGCCTACTGTCCCCAAGCCCATCTAGTTCTTATCCCAATACTCCCTAACTCAACTCACTACCTTTGGTCTGAACGAATTAGCCCACTAGCCCAAGCCCTATGTTGGTCATCCAATTCTCACCCCCAAATCCAGCCCACTCTCACTCACGTAGGAGTTGTTGTTCCCTTCCCCTCAACAGACTCATATGCTGACTCCCCTGCATATTCCCTCTAAACCAATTAAGATAGATGGCAACCTATCAAATTTTCAAGGACTAAAGCATAAATGAAATTGAAATTGGGCACGTTCTCGCCCAGCTAACTGCGTAGAGGGTAGCTATTTGAATAGTTTACCTATAAATAGAGTGCTAAGAGAACAGAGAGAGGAGAGAGAGAGAGAGAGAGAGAGAGAGAGAGAGAGAGAGAGAGAGAGAGAGAGAGGGAGGGAGAGGGAAACAAAGAGAGAGAATGTAGTGGGAGAGAGATAAATGAGAGAGTTGTTCTTGCAAAAGGGTCTAGAAAGGCTCGGAAAAAGATAGAAGAGTATAAAGGAAGGGAGCAGGATACGTTGGAAGAAAGGGAGCTTGAATTGTGAAGAACCTGTAGAGAAGAAAAAGAATTAACAAAGGGGTGGTGCAGGGTGACCGACTGAAAGAGAGAGTAAAGAAAGAGTTATAGAGGAATTTTAAAGGTACATGTTCCCTTTTCTCTCTCAAATTATCTTAAAAGTCATCTATTCTACCATGTGATGAATGGTTTGGTTTGATTCTTAGGGTAATGAATCTGAAAGCATGCAAGATATGTTTGGTTGAAACCATGTTTAATTGCATGCATGTGGATTGCAGACTATTGAATACATCTTTGTTGCTTTCAATATCATATAGCTAAACTTATGATTGAGTAATGCATGAATATATTCTTTGAAATCATGATATGAATGGAAAATTTTTGAATCCATCGATTGATCTTAAGAATTCGCAATTGGTTGCCTCTAAATGGCAACACTTTAAACATAGGGATTGCCAGATTTTAGAATCATGAAATTGATCTCATAATTGAATGTTCATTAACAGTTTTAGTTGAAAAATTGTTTAAGCAATTTGAATTTGGATCCACTGATTAACAATTATGTCTCTCAAGGCCATTTGAAGTCAAATCCACTTAAGGATTCATATTGGTTTAATTTGACCAAACCTAAATTCATACCTATTTTCTAACCAGGTCAACCCAAGGCTCAGGTTCAATTCCTAACCGAGTCAACCTGAGACTTGGATCCAATTTCTAACTAAGTCAACTCGAGACGCGAATCCAATGTCTAATTGGATCAGCCCGAGACCCTGAATCAAGTTCCAATTGGGTCAACTCGAGTTCCAATTGGGTCAATCTGAGACCCAAACCTGAATGTTGTCAAGGTCAGCCCAAGGTCTGGGCTCGATTATCATTTGGATTAACCCAATACCTTAATCCCAAACACTCCTAAACATTGCCCTAAGACCGATCCAAGCCGAACTGAACCCTAGTTGGATCAAACCTGAGCCAAAACTTGTTTGTTCAATGAGAAAAGAAAAGAAAATTAAGAAAAGCAGAAAACCCAAACCCCAAGCTATTATTTGGTGAGAAAGAAACTAAAAGAAAAGAAAATAGCATAAAATAAAGGAAAAGATAAAATAGAGAGTCGAAAAGGGCATAGGGAGAGTTAGAATGTGAGAGAGTGAAGAGGATTAGAGAGCAAAAAGAGTTTGCACCTATAACGCCCTGGACCCACCACGTGGGGCCCAGAGTGTTATAAGACTGACACGTGTCTCTGATACCAATCACGTAGTAGAAAATAATTAAGTAACCTCGAACATAAAATACCAAAGTTCTACATTTGTACATCAGCAAATGTATATTATACATCCATGTTCTCTATATTACAAAACCTGGAAGAAATATAAAGAAACATAAAAACTAATACATAATCGTTTTAGTACCACTCACAAAACTACCCCGCCCTGGAGCTATCTAAGCTCGATCACCTGGATAACTTGAAAAGTTTAGAACATCGACGGGATGAGACACATCTCAGTAAGGAAGAAATAGTTTATAATAGTGTGTGGCTGAAGTGTTTAATATACAATTAAAATATCCATCCAAAATGCATTCACAATCCATAAGTAGCCCAAAATATCGTGCCCATAATCACACAAAGTCAATATCTTTGCCAACCAATCACATACCCACAATCATCAATATTTTACTTGTAATTCCTGAGAATAGAGAAATATACCCGCTCATACAAGTAGTTTCCCTCTGCTCTAGTGTTAGCACCAGAGCACTCACCTTTCTCAGTAAGCCCTCATGTTATGTATCTAGGTAAAGTCACCGAGAATAGGGAAGATCACCCTCCCATACAAGTGGTTTCTCTCTACTCTGGTATCCACATATAATTACCAGAGTACTCGCCTTTGTCAACAAGCCCTCGGGTGGAGTAATCTACTTTACCATAAATACTTAATTAATTAAAGTTACACACGGCCAATCACAATTGCTTCACATATTTTCACACATATACCCATATCACAATCAATCCACATAAGATATTCATACAGTTTTTTATTCTACCCACACAGGGTCTACATTCACATATCATATATTTGTCCACAAAAGACCCTATCACACACATCATACATATACACATAGGATTGGTCCATACAGGACTAATCAACTCACAGCATAAATGTCTACACAGGACTGGTCCACACGGGACTAATCAAACCACACAGGATACAAACAACATTTCGTTCATGGTAAATAGGTAAACAACCTCTTCATACCACTTCCAATGTTTACCTCCCAATATAACGTCCATATAACGACCTCCTCATACCACTGCCAACGTTATATGATGGTTATACCAGGTATGATATAACGATCTCCTTATACCACTGCCAACGCTATATCGTAATTTACATGAACCACCACCCAAATCAACAGCAACCAAATATTTAACATATCCATAATTCTACCACAATATACACAACACCAGTATTTTCAATTAACCAGTATATTCACAATCATTTAATTATCAAAAATGGTTTCAACCACACGATTTTTCCCCAATATAATTTATTTATCTAAACACAACATTTTCAATACCTGTAAGGTTTAGAACATTATACCTGTATACATATATAAAAATTCATACTTGAAACTAGTCATTTAAAATTATTAAAAGGCTATTATAAAATATTTCTCCTTACCTGCTCCTCGAAATTCGACCTAAAATCAACAAAACGAGACCCTATAATCCAAAAATTCTAAATTCCACAAATCTTAATAAAACACCCTTATAATACTTCCTAGGCTCCAAATACCTCAAAATAATGTTAATACCTTAAATTATTTTACTTACCCTGGTTTTGGGATGTTTCCCAAACTTCTCAAATCAAAGATCCACTTTGCCTATATTGCAGAGAACCTTCCCAGGAGTCTCGTGGTTGCTTCCAATAGTCGAACCGAGCTAAATCCGGCCCAGAATCAAGGAGAGAAGGTAGTAGGGTCAAATTTCTAGTGTGTGTGTGTGTGTGTGTGTGTGTGTGAGAGAGAGAGAGAGAGAGAGAGAGAGAGAGAGAGAGAGAGAGAGAACATGCAAAAAATTCGTGCTTGAAATGAAAGAACTTGCTATTTATACGCAGGGATTCGTCGACGAGACACATGGAAATGTCGACAAGTCCTAGTACATAGTTCGGCGATGAAATAGTAAACTTTGTCGATGAATTTTAGTAGTGAAAACCCCCCTCTCGGTAATTCCTCGTTGACTAGACACACATCCTTGTCGACAAGCCAAGACTAACACTCGTCGATGAGACCAGTTTGTTCGTCAACAAATGCTTGGTACCCCCCTTTTCTAACTTATTCCTCCTTCCCTTCTATCTTTCTTATTATTTCAAATAGTTTAAAATTGTTTCGGGTCGTTACATTCTTCCCCCCTTAAAATAATTCCGTCCTCGAAATTCGTTAATCAGCCATTTTCACAACCATAAAGCTAACTAACCACATTCACAAATTCTAAACAATTCAAACATGTGCAACATTAAATTATGCAAAGTCAAACAACATTAATACACATACTAACATAAACATATTATCTAGACCTTTAGTGTTGCCCTCTTTAGGCGTACCCAACATATAGACAAGCGTCGGGGCATCGCCGCCGCGAGGCACCAGATTGTTCCTTTGATTTTGATTTTGGTTCGGAGCTGGTGCATTATTCGGCGGCTCTCGACATTCTCGAGCTATGTGACCCTGTTTTCCGCACCTGTAGCATACGACACTCCTACTCCGACATTCTCCCCAATGCCTTTGATTACATCTAGGGCAATGAGGGCGTGACAAATCGCCCTGCTATCCCCGATCACCCCTTTCTGACCCTAGGCCCACTGCATCTCTGTCTCCCCTCCACGGCCCTTGTCTGACATTTGTTTGGGATCATGGAGATGCAGGCCTCTTCCTTCGTTCTGATGCCTCCGTACCCCTATATAGACTCGACTCTGCCACCGTAGCTTTCTCCACCAACTCCGTGAAATCCTAAATCTGCAAACATGCCATATACTCATGGATTCTTTGATTTAGGCCCTTCTCAAACCACCTCGCCTTCTGATATTCATTTTGAACCACAGAAGGTGCAAAATGAGATAACTCCATAAATTTAACAGCGTACTGCTGAACAATGAGGCGCCCCTGAGTCAACCTGAAAAATTCTCCTTCCTTTACATTTCTAGTGGTGGTGGGAAAATATCGGTCATAGAAGACCTGCCTAAAGTGACCCTAGGTCATTGTTATAGGTACCGCTCGTTGTTCCTCTAAAAGTTTCATCGCATGCCATCACCGTTCAGCTTCTCCGGCCAGTTTGAAGGTGGCGAAGAGAACCTTCTGCTCCTCGGTACAATTCAACACAGCAAGTATTTTCTCCATTTCTAGCATCCATATCTCAGCCTTAATCGGATTAGTGCCACCCTCAAAAGACGGGGGTTTCAGACGAGTAAACTAATCAATAGTGCAACCCTGGTGCACTGGTAGATGGCTTGTTCCCCCAAAATCCCGTCTCATTTCTTCCCTGACCTGATGAGCTATTCTTCGTAATAGTCAATAGGTGTCAATTTTGCCCCCGCTAGAAGCTCCATTTCGCTTCCTCCTCCTTCATCCACGTTCTTGCTTCTAGGATCCATCCCTAAACATAAATGTACAACAAAAGCAATTTAGAATCTTCACATCTTTATATATATTTGACATTATCACGAAACATAAAACCAATTTAATATCCATTTATCCACAATCATTTGAACTTTCAAATTTAAATTCCAAATCTCAGTTTCACAACTTGGAAACATCACCATTAATGGATTTACCATGGTTTTTTGAAAGCGTCGACTGATTCAGAAATTCACAGAAGTCCGTCAAGGGATTTCCGCCTCCAAATTACAAAACAACCTCAAACTTTTGTCAATACCTCAATCTACCCATTCCTACCCTCATTCAATTCAAACCTATACTCTGGTATTAATCCTCTTAAAGTCCGCAAGACTGTTATGCTCTAATACCAACTGTAACGCCCCGAACCCGCCACGTAGGGCCCAAAGTGTTATAAGACCGACACGCGTCTCTGATACCATTCACGCAGCAGAAAATAATTAAGTAACCTCGAACATAAAATACCAGAGTTTTACATTTGTACATCAGCAAATGCATATCATACAGCTACGTTCTCTATATTACAAAACCTGGAAGAAATATAAAGAAACATAAAAACGAATACATAACTATTTTAGTACCACTCACAAAACTACCCCGCCCTGGAGCTGTCTAAGCTCGATCACCTGGATAACTTGAAAAGTTTAGAACATCGACGGGGTGAGACACCTCTCAGTAAGGAAGAAATAGTTTATAATAGTGTGTGACTGAAGTGTTTAATATACAATTAAAATATCCATCCAAAATGCATTCACAATCCATAAGTAGCCCAAAATATTGTGCCCATAATCACACAAGGTCAATATCGTTGCCAACTAGTCATATACCCACAATCATCAATATTTTACTTGTAATGCCCAAGAATAGAGAAATCTACCTACCCATACAAGTAGTTTCCCTCTGCTTTAGTGCTAGCACCAGGGCACTTACCTTTCTCAGTAAGCCCTCGGGTTATGTATCTAGGTAAAGTCATCGAGAATAGGGAAGATCACCCGCCCATACAACTGGCTTCCCTCTACTCTGGTATCCACATATAATTACCAAAGTACTCGCCTTTCTCAACAAGCCCTTGGGTAGAGTAATCTACTTTACCATAAATACTTAATTAATTAAAGTTACACACGGCCAATCACAATTGCTTCACATACTTTCATACATACACTCATATCACAATCAATCCACATAGGATATTCATACAGTTTTCAATTCTACCCACACAGGGTCTACATTCACATATCATATATTCGTCCACACAAGACCCTATCACACACATCATACATATCCACACAGGACTAATCAAATCACAACATAAATGTCCACACGGGACTGGTTTACACATGACTAATCAAACCACACAGGATACAAACAACACTCCATTCATGGTAAATAGGTAAACAACCTCCTCATACCACTGCCAATGTTTACCTCCCAATATAATGTCCATATAATGACCTCCTCATACCACTGCCAACATTATATGACGGTTATACCAACGACCTCCTCATACCACTTCCAACGCTACATCGTAATTTACATGAACCACCACCCAAATCAACAGCAACCAAATATTCAACATATCCATAATTCTAACACAATATACACAACACTAGTATTTTCAATCAGCCAGTATATTCACAATCATTTAATAATCAAAAATGGTTTCAACCACACGATTTTTCCCCAATATAATTTATTTATCTAAACGCAACATTTTCAATACCAGTAAGGTTTAGAAAAGTATACCTGTATACATATATAAAAATGCGCACTTGAAACTAGTCATTTAAAATTATTAAAAAGCTATTATAAAATATTTCTCCTTACCTGCTCCTCGAAATTCAACCCAAAATCAACAAAACGAGACCCTGTAATCCAAAAATTCTAAATTCCACAAATCTTAATAAAACACCCTTATAATACTTCCTAGGCTCCAAATACCTCAAAATAATGTTAATACCTTAAATTATTTTACTTACCCTGGTTTTGGGATGTTTCCCAAACTTCTCAAATCAAAGATCCACTTTGCCTATATTGCAGAGAACCTTCCCAGGAGTCTCGTGGTAGCTTCCGATCGTCGAATCGAGTTAAATCCGGCCCGGAATCCAGGAAAGAAGGTAGTAGGGTCAAATTCTAGTGAGAGAGAGAGAGAACATGCAGAAAATTTGCACTTGAAATGAAAGAACTTGCTATTTATATGCAGGGATTTGTCGATGAGACACGTGGACTTGTCAACGAGTCCTAGTACACAGTTTGGCGATGAAATAGTAAACTTCGTCAATGAATTTTAGTCGTAAAAACCCCCCTCTCGATAATTCCTCGTCGACGAGACACGCACCCTCGTCGACGAGACATGCACCCTCGTCGACGAGCCAAGAGAGAACACTCGTCGACGAGACCAATTTGTTCGTCGATGAATGCTTGCTACCCCCTTTTCCAACTTATTCCTCCTTCCCTTCTATCTTCCTTATTATTTCAAATAGTTTAAAATTTTTCCAGGTCGTTACAGTACCTGAGTGAGAGAGTAAAGAAGATTAAAAGAGAAAAAAAAGTGCGTACCTGAGGGAGGAAGGGAAGAGAGAGAGCGAGAGGGAGAGAGAGGGAGAGGGAGAGAGAGAGAGAGAGAGAGATCTGGCGACGTTCTGGCCAAGGATGGTGGTGTCAGTTAGGCTGAGAAGGGTAGCAAAGGTACTTGGCCATAATAGCAAGTGTGAGAGAGAGAGAGAGAGAGAGAGAGAGAGAGAGAGAGAGAGAGAGAGAGAGGGGAGAGAGAGAGATCTGGTGGTGTTCTAGCCAATGAAGGTGGTGTCAGTTAGGCTGAGAGGGGTAGCGAAGGTGCATGGCCATAATAGCAAGTGAGAGAAGTCAAAGATCACTAGGGTTCTCTGCTTCATGTTCTCACTTGAGAGGGAGAGGGAGAAGAGTGAGGATTTGTGAGTAAGGGTGTAATTAGTTCGGTTCAATCGGTCTTTGGGCAGGTTCAAAACCTAAATTGATTTTGTCGGTACGAAATTTTTATAAACTTAACAAAATCGACTATTCTTAGCTCAGTTTGGTTTTTCTGGTCGATTTGGGCCTTTTGGTGGCTCTTTATTAGGCCATAATTATGCTTGTTAAAATAAAAAAGCAACCTTCTTAAAATTATGTCAATTTAATCCAAAAAATTTGGCCAATGAAATTTTTATTCGAACAACAATGAAATATGCCTCTTAAATAATGAACTTTTGGATTGAATTTTTAGGAATTTATTTAAAAAATAAAAATCTATCAATAATTATATGCATGATCTTGTCATTTGCAATTTGCACTAATAATTCGTTAGAAATCATGAATTAATGAATACTTCATAGTTAAATTAATGGATCTAGTTCATAACAAACCAATATCCAATTTTTTTTTGTTTAAAAGGGTAAATAAGTTAAATAAATAACTAAATATAATATATTTTAATGTGTATATATATGGTTCAGTTCAGTTTGGTTCTACTAGTGTTTTAAACATTCAAATTGGAGACCGAATCAAAAGTCTTGGTTCTCCCATTCCATAAATCGAACCAAATTGGTTCCCTTACAAAACCAACTACTAAGGTTTGTTCCCATTTACATTTACATTTTTACAATGTCCATATTATTCCTTTGCAGAGATGATTGGTTGTCATCCAATTGTTGCATCCCTTCAAGCATAGTACGATTGGTTTTCATTTGCAACTACGTCTTTTCATCCCTTTACAGAGATTTTTGGTGGTTGTCCAATCATTGCATACTTTCAAGTGTAGACATGGTTAGTAGTAGTCCACCATCGTGTCTTTTCAACCCTTTACAAAGATGGCTAGTAAGCATCCAATCATTGCATCCTTATAAGCATAGATATGGTTGGTAGTCATCCTCCACTATGTCTTTTCATTGCTTTGCAAATATGGTTGGTGGTTATCCAATCACTGCATTCCTTCAAGCGTAGATATGGTTGGTAGGCATCCACTACTGTCTTTTCATCCTTTTGTAGATATGGTTGGTGGTTATCTAGTCATTGCATCATTTTAAGCGTATATACGGTTGGTATTCATCCACCACTGTGTCTTTTCATTCCTTTGCAGAGATGGTTGGTGGCCATCGAATCATTGCATCGCTTCAAGTATAGATATGGTTGATAGTCATCTGGCACTACGTCTTTTCATTCTTTATATCTGACCATTAAATCCTCTTAAGTGTATTATGGTTGGTAGCTATCTGCCACTGCGGAGATGGTTAGTAGTCATCCAACCACTGCATCCCCTCAAGCATAGAGATTGTAGGTAGTCGTCCACCATTGCATCTTTTTCATCGCTTTGCAGAGATGATTGGTAATCATCCAACTATTGGTTTTCAAGCATAGGTAATCCTTGTGTAATTGACTAGAACTTTACCAAGTAACTCCTTTAACTTTTATCTTTTAGGAAACCCTATATAATTGACTAAGATCTTAACAAATGGCCTACTATCTTTTGACCATTGGTAGTTGAATGTTCTACCAATCGATTAGTCCAAATGTGAAGGACCGATAGATTAGATCCCAATGTTAGATCATAATACCTATGACCTTCCAATCTACACCCACTTTAAGAACATCAATTATGCACCCATATGACATGGTGAACTTCCTTTAGTCATCCTCCTATAGGCAATTCCAATACCCTAATATCCCAGCCACATCTTATTTTTTCACCCATAGGTTTATCTTGTCTGTTAGTGTACTTTGAAAGTAAGATGGAATGACATCCCTTTTTATAGCATGTTCTTTTTGTTTGAAAGGTACTTCTATTAGATTGATTAGTCTCACCAACATGTTGTATACCTATGCAATTCAATTCTAGAATGACTAAGGCAACATGCAAATTACATGACATGTTAATATACCCTTAGGGATCATATTTATGGCCCTTGCGCCTTAACATTTTGTTTATCACCAAACACCTGGTAAAAGCTCTATCCTAGGGTGTAGGAAAAAAATTTCTAGTAGAACAAATCAAGTGAAAGAATTTTCATAAGGCTTATATAGGAAACAAAGCCCCACTAAGTACCTCACTACTTCTTCCTTCTCCTATATTCTACAAGGTAGGCACTTCAGATATAGGACTCATGCAATGTAGTGGATGTAACAACCTGCCTATTTTACCGTAAATTCTTTTTTTTCCATAATAACATTTAATATAATAGTCCTAGTATCCTGTTCAGCTAATAAAACATAATCAACCTGGACCCATGTGTAAAGAGCCGAAGAATAATGGTATTTATATAATAAAGAGAGAGGAAAATGGAAATAGAAAAAAAGGGGCGGCAGCTTCGCGTTTGTCGACGACGTGGCATTTTGGGCTCATTGACGAGGGTGCACTTCATCGACGAGAAGATACCGAGAAGCTATTTTTTTTAGTTCTGAATTTCATTGATGAGGAATAGTATTCGTCAACAAATTTCCTTCTTGACCTCGTCGACGAAGTGACGTGGCTCGTCGACGAGGGCAAGTGTATAAATAGGCCTAACCTTCATTTTATGGCCGAAAATCCTGTGAAAATCTCCTTCTTTCTCCTTAGTTTGTCCCCCCTTCCTTCTCACTAAGATCTCGAGCCAGATTCTCGCCGGCTCGACTATCTGAAGCCACCACGACGCTCCTGGGAAAGTTCTCTGCAAACCTATCAGAGTGGATCGTCGGTGGAGCTACTTTGGAATTCATCTCTAGTTTAAGGTAAGGCTTTTTTTGGTCTTCTCGTAGTTATAAAAAATGTTATTCATGAAAGAAATGTTGAAGTTTAGTTATGAGAGTTGTTGTTTTCAGGGAATTGAACGAGGAACCCTGCGAGTGCAGGACGAGTGTATTTTAGGGGATTTTTCTGCAGAAATCAAGTAAAGGAATAAACTAAAGCAATTATTTTTCCATGAAAATTATTATTAAATTCTTAAAAGAATTATGTTCAGGAAAGTATGCATTATATTTGTATATTATTGAGAAAATGCATATTTGGAAAAATACTGCTATGATACTGAAATGTATGTATAAGTAAAAAATGCAAGAAAATATGATTTTAGAATAGAATATATGGTTTTATTCAGCATTGTGTGACATGAATATTATTTTACGTGAAAAGTATTATGTTAAGGAAATTTTACAGATAAAGTATGTTTTCAGAAAATATGGAATAATGCAATACATTACGATTTTACAATACATGATAAATAACATGTTTATTCATATTATTATTTATGAAATGTTTGGCATAAGGCCATGTATTATGTATGATTTCGGAGCAAGGCTGTATTTATGAAATGTTCGGCGCAAGGCCGCATATGTGAAAGTAATAGGCGTAAGATTGCATGTATTTATGCTATTACAAAAAATGCTATCAATCTATTTACGTTAAACTGTATATTATCATGTATTATATATTATCAGAACCCGGATGATAGTTTAGTTCAGTTATAGGAGCACAGTACCGTAGCTATACAGATCAGATTACTATGTTCAGACTTATGCTAATCGCCCCTGCAAGTAGAGGGGGTGGGAGATGGATAGTTGATGTGGCTTTCAGTGTAGAGTTGTAGACGCCCACCTGGTAGTCCGGACCAAGGTGTGGCGGGCCCATCATACTGACAAACATTTTTGACTCGGCAGTGGTCGGTCAGCCATTGTCGGGTCCTGCCTTCGGGTTGCACAACCCGTCATGGGGGGTAATACATGACATTAGCTAGCTATGATCCTGGGTAAATTACAGTACCACCAGTTATATTAGACATTTCATATACAATATGATTTATTAGAAATTGCGAAAGTATATGCTTATTCAGTTATGTTTTGATAAATGTTTACTGATATATGAAATGTACTATATATGTATTATAACATCAAATATTCATGTTACCACACAGCTGTATTTAATTTATTTTCCCTTACTGAGAGGTGTCTCACCCCCAACATTAAATCATTTTCAGGAAATCCAGAAAGACCGGCGGATCGAGACCGCTATTGAGATAGTGTGATACTACCCCGCTAGGAGGGTAAGTTTTGATCTGGGAATAGGAGAATTGTGTTGTGGGTTCCTAGATATGTATATATTCTTGTATTTTTGGAGATTTATATATAAACACAGTATTTTAGAATTTAGTTGACTCTGGTATTATGTATTTTATGGTTATAAGGATGTGATTTACATTTACTATTGCTTAGGTTTCTGCTGTGAATGTCAGATGTGTCCCCGTTACCTACGGGTTCGGGTTGATTATATTAATAAATATATTTTACTATATGATAAGATAAGTAGGTCATTACAGTTTGGTATCATAGCCTAGGATACTAGGTTCTTTAGACTCTAGAATGCAGCAGTAATAATACCAGAGTATAGGATAAGAGAATTTGAGGTCTGGTTTTGTAGTCTAGATACAGGACTTCCGTGGTGGTTTGTGTGATTTTTCTAAGGTGACGATTTCAGGAAAGTCATGGTAAACTATCGTCAGGTTAGGTATCTAGGTTGTAGGATTGAACCTTGAATTAAGATTAGGAGAGATGAATTAATTAGGAATATATTATATTGGTTGGATGATATGTATAGTGAAGGGCTTCTAAGTTAAGTTATTTGTTTTTCTAGATGGACGCTGGTGGCAGTAGTACTCATTCCAATCGAAATGAGAGAGCTAGACCCTCAAGCATTGCAGGTGGTGATTCAGATGTCGTATTGTGCAGCGTGGCACAACAAGTCATGGCTGAAATCACAGGAGTTCTAGAGAACAAAGTGGTCCATCGGCAGGCCATAGTAGCTCGATTGAGAAATTCATTAAGATGAACCCTCTAGCTTTCTTAGGAGGAACTGATCCTGCAGCCGCTGAAAACTGGGTGCAGGAGATTGAGAAAGTGTTTGCAGTACTGCAGTGCATAGAAGAGCAGAGGTGTTGTTTGCTACATATAGATTGACTGGAGAGGCTAAGAGATGGTGGACGGCGGTGAAACTCCTAGAGTAGCAGAGGACAGTACCTATAGAGATGACGTGGGAACAGTTTAAGGAGATATTCTTCGACAGGTATTTTCCTGCTTCGTCTAGGGAAGTTAAGATAGAGGAGTTCCTGAATCTGAAGTAGGGACAACAAACAGTGCAGCAGCACGTAGTGAGGTTCATTGAACTATCTTGCTTCACCCCGTACATTATTTTAGATAAGGCGAAAAAGGAACGATAGTGTGAAAGAGGTTTAAGGAGAGAAATATATAAATAGGTGTCGATACTGAAGTTACAGGATTTTGCTGAGCTGGTAGATAGGGCCACTATAGCAGAGGTTGGAGAGCGACTGGAGGTTAAAGGGCAGAGACAGAAGAAGAGATATACACCTTCTGGTTCCCAGTAGGGAGTCGGTCCTAGTTCGTGGAAGAGGGGTGGATACTATAGAGACCGGAGGTAGGAGATTGGGAATCGCAGTTTATAGGGTATGTAGCCACTTCCAGCTTGCCTGACTTGTGGGAAGAGACACCCGGGGGAGTGTCATATCCGGCGAAGTATTTGTTACCGGTGTGGGGAGCCAAGACATGTGATGAGAGATTATCAGGCTCATATTGGTGCTACTCCTGCTCATAGACTTGCTCGAGGGGGCTATCAGGTGCCACGTGGAGGCCAACATAGGAACATGACTCCAATCAGGGTTTTCGCTCTGACGCCGAGTGATGTCGAGGCAACTAGCGACGTGGTGACAAGTACGGTTAATATGTTTATGTTTAAAGTTATTACATTATTTGACTCAGGGGCCACGCACTCGTTTGTATCTATGGGATATGTTAGATTGTGTGGGGTTGAAACACAGTTATTAGATGTTGAACTATTAGTGACCACACCGACTGGGTTAGCCGTGAGGTGTAGTAGGATGCTTCGTCGTTGTCCAATTGATGTTCAGGGGAGGATTTTATTTACTGATTTGGTAGTACTGGACATGCATAGGTTTGATATCATTTTCAGCATAGATTGGCTAGTAGCTAATTTTTTCAGTATAGATTGTCGTGCGAGAGAAGTAATATTTAGACCTCTAGGAAAACTAGAATTCAGATTTATAGGGTGATGAGTGCAATATCTACCTCAGATGGTTTTAGCTATTCATGCGAGGAGACTGCTCCACAGTGGTTGCCAAGGATTCATGGCTTTTGTGAAAGAAATGTTAGAGAATGAAATGAAGCTTATTATTACCCTAGTAGTGAAAGAATTTATAGATGTGTTTCCAGATTAATTATTAGGTTTGCCACCTGATCGTGAGGTAGATTTTTCTATTGATCTACTTCCAGGTACAGCGCTGATTTCTAAAGCACCGTATCGAATGGCGCTAGCAAAATTGGAAGAATTAAAAGATCAATTGCAAGATTTACTTGATAAGGACTTTATACGACCTAGTGTATCCCCATGGGGAGCTCCATTATTATTTGTAAAGAAGAAGGACAGGTCTATGAGGATGTGCATAGATTATAGGGAGATTAATAAAGTAACCATCAAGAACAAGTATCCTCTACCCCGTATAGATGATTTATTTGACCAGCTCCAAGGTACACGGGTGTATTCCAAGATTGACCTTAGATCAGGCTATCATCAGGGAAAAATACAGGCAGAAGATGTGTCGAAGATGGCCTTCAGGACCAAGTATGGAGATTACGAGTTCCTTGTTATGTCATTTGGTCTGATAAATGCTTCTACGATATTTATGGATTTGATGAATAGGATCTTCCAACCATTTTTAGACCAATTTGTTGTTATTTTTATTGATAATGTACTAGTCTATTCGAGGAGCTATGAGGAGCATGAGATACATTTGAGGCAAGTTTTACACACGCTCAAAGAAAAGAAGTTGTACGCCAAGTTCAATAAATGTGAATTATGACTTGAGAGAGTTGTGTTTTTAGGACATGTTATCTCAGGGGATGAAATTTTTGTGGATCCTAGTAAAATTGACGTGGCAATGAATTGGTCTAGACCGAGGAACATCTAGGAGATCAGGAGTTTCTTGGGGTTAGCTGGTTATTACCGTCGTTTTGTTAAGGGATTCTCAGCTTTGTCAGGGCCTCTGACACAACTGACTAGGAAGAATGTCAGATTTGAATGGGACGACAGTTGTGAGCAGAGCTTTTAGGGATTGAAGCAGAAGCTAGTCACAACACCTGTAATGATCATTCCGTAAAGGGGTAGCGTTATGTCATTTATAGTGATGCATCCTTAAAGGGACTTGGCAGTGTATTGATGTAGCATGACAGGGTGGTGGCATATGCTTCCAGGCAGCTGAAATAGTATGAGAAGAATTATCCTACCCATTATGTTGAATTGGCTGCAGTGGTACACACATTGAAGATTTGGAGGCATTACTTGTACGATGAGCAGTGTGAGATTTTCTCCAACTATAAGAGTTTGAAGTATTTCTTCACTTAGAAGGAACTGAATATAAGGTAGAGAATGTGGTTGGAGCTTATTAAATATTTTTATTGTACCATCAGTTATCACCCAGGAAAAGCAAATGTGGTAGCGGATGCGTTGAGCAAGAAGTCTGCGAGACTAGTGGTAGCAGCTATGGAGATCCAGTATCCGATCATGATGGATCTAGAGAGACTCGGCATAGAGTTGGTAGAGAGTGATCCTCCAATGTGTATCGCCAGTTTAGTGGCACAACCCACTCTGCAAGAAAGAATTAAAGCTGCTCAGAAGGAAGACCCAGAATTAGCGGAGGTATTAGTTAAAGTGCAGAATGGTCAGGGGGAGGAATTCTATTTGTTAGATGATGGAGCTTTATGGTTCCATTCCAGGTTATGTGATCCTACCGATGCTGACATCAAGAAGACCATTTTAGAGAAGGCTCACAGATCTTTGTATACAGTTCATCCCGGTAGTATGAAAATGTACAGGGATCTACGAGAGTTTTACTGGTAGAGTGGTATGAAGAAGGAAATTACCGAGTATGTAGCGTAGTGTCTGATGTTCCAGCAGGTAAAAGCTGAGCACCAAAGGCCGACGGGTCAGTTGCGACCGATATTTATTTTAGAGTGGAAGTGGGATCATATATCCATGGACTTTTGTTTCAAGGCTGCTATCAGCGTCACATAGCTAGAATGCGATTTGGGTGATTGTATATCGGTTAGCTAGGACCGCCCATTTCCTACCTATCAAGATCAACTATTCCCTTAACCATCTAGTAGAGGTGTATGTTCAGAAGGCAGTTCGTTCTGTCGGAGTGCCTGTGTCTATAGTGTCATATACAGACCCGCGATTCACGTCACACTTTTGGAGGAGCTTGCAGGAAGCTTTAGGATCTCAATTATCTTTTAGCATGACATTCCATCCTCAGTCAGACGGGTAGACTGAGAGGACGATACAGATATTAGAAGGTATGCTTCGAGCGTGCATATTGTACTTTGGGGGTAGTTGGACTCAGTTTATGTCATTGCTGGAGTTCACGTATAATAACAGTTATTAGGCCAGTATTGGCATGGCATCGTTTGAGGCACTGTACGGTAGGAAATGCCTTTCTTCGTTATATTGGGATGAGATGGGTGAGCAGTGAGTTGTGGGACCAGAGCTTGTGCAGCAGGCGTACGATAAGGTTCGGCTCATCAAAGACAGAATCAGTGCAGCTTAGAGCCGACAGAAGAGTTATACCGATAATTGCCGCAGGAAATTAGAATTTGATATAGATGATCATGTATTTTTGAAGATAGCTCTGTTAAAAGGGGTTATGAGGTTTGGAAGGAAGGGTAGTCCTAGGCTTATCAGTTCGTTTGAAATTTTAGAGAAAGTGGGGCCGGTTGCCTACAGGTTAGTTTTACCACCTGCGTTATCCAGGAGGCACTTTGTATTTCATGTTTCCATGTTGAGGAAATACATCCCAGACCCTTCTTATATAATCAGTTATGGTGAATTAGAGCTCAATGATTCGCTAGTTTATGAGGAGGTACCAGTGCAGATTCTAGATAGAAGAGAACATGAACTACATAATAAGAAGATTCCTTTGGTAAAGGTTCTAGGGAGGAATCATGCAGTAGAAGAGGCTTCTTGGGAGTTCGAGGAATAGATCAGACAGAAATACTCACAATTGTTCTAAGAAGTTCAGATGTATCTAGGAAAATGTAAGTAAATATGTAGTATTTCTTTTACAGGTACATGTAATAGTTTAGTTTTGAATGGTCTTTTAGTTTTGAGAGAATTTTATTTTAATTTATATATGTAATCTCTCAGAACTTGAAGTGTAACCATGGTATTCCTCCACCATAAGTGAGGGTAAGTAATAAAATAAGTAGACCACTTTTCTTAAGGGATGGTAAATTGTATGGATAGTAAATTTCGAGGACGAAATTTCATAAGGAGGGCGCGTTTCGTCGACGAGAAGATAGCAAGAGGCTATTTTTTTTTCAATTTTGTCGACGAGGAATAGTATTCATCAACGAATTTCCTTCTTGACCTCGTCGACGAAGGTTAGTGTATAAATAGGCCTAACTTCATTTTATGGCCGAAAATCCTGCGAAAATCTCCTTCTCTCTCCTTAGTTCGTCCCCCCTTCCTTCTCTCTAAGATCTCGGGCCGAATTCTCACCAATTCGACGATCTGAAGTCACCACGACGCTCTTGGGAAAGTTCTCTGCAAACTTACTGGAGTGGATCGTCGGTGGAGCTACTTTGGAATTCATCCCTAGTTTAAGGTAAGACTTTTTTTATTCAAAATTTGGTCTTCCCGCAGTTATAAGAAATGTTATTCACAAAGAAATACTGAAGTTTAGTTCTGAAAGTTATTATTTTCAAGGAGTTGAACGGGGATCCCTGCGAGTGCAAGACGGGTGTATTTTTTTTTGCAGAAATCAGGAAAGAGAATAAATTAAAGCAATTATTTTTCCATGAAAATTATTATTAAATCTTAAAAGAATTATGTTCAAGAAAGTATGTATTATATTTGTATATTATTGAGAAAATGCATATTTGAGAAAATACTGCTATGATATTGAAATGTATGTATTAGTAAAAAATGCCAGAAAATATGATTTTAGAATAGAATGTATGGTTTTATTCAGCATTGTGTGACATGAATATTATTTTACATGAAAAGTACTATGTTAAGACAATTTTACAGATAAAGTATGTTTTCAGAAAATATGGAATAATGCAGTACATTACGATTTTGCAATACATGATAAATAATATGTTTATTCAGATTTTTATTTATGAAATGTTCGGCGCAAGGTCGTGATTGATAGCCGACGTAAGGCCATGTATTATGTATGATTTCGACACAAGGTCGTATTTATGAAATGTTCGGCGTGAGGCCGCAGATGTGAAAGTAATCAACGCAAGGTTGTATGTATTTATGCTATTATAGAAAATGCTATCAATCTATTTATGTTAAACTGTATATTATCATGTATTATATATTATCAGAACCCAAATGATAGTTCAGTTCAGTTATAGGAGCACGGTACCGTAGTTATACAGATCAGATTACTATGTTCATACTTGTGCTCACTACAAAAAAACTGGTTTTTAGTGACGAAAGTATTAGTGACGATTAACTAACCGTCACTACTAATATTTATGAATAAATAAATAAAAATTAGTTAAGAGTATTAGTGATGGTTTGGGAGAACCGTCACTAATAATAAGATATTAGTGACGGTTTTGAAACCATCACTACTAGTGTTTTTATTTAAAAAATATTAAAAAAAATTAGGTAAGGGTATTAGTGATGATTTTGAAACCGTCACTACTAGTGTTTTTAGTTAAAAAATATAAAAAAATTAGTTAAGGGTATTAGGGACGGTTTTGAAACCGTCACTACTAGTATTTTTATTTAAAAAAATATAAAAAAATATTAGTTAAGGGTATTAGTGACGATTTTGAAACCGTCACTACTAGTGTTTTTATTTAAAAAATATTAAAAAAAAATTAGTTAAGGGTATTAGTGACGGTGTGGGAGAACCGTCACTAATAATAGGATATTAGTAATGGTTTTGATACCGTCACTACTAGTGTTTTTATTTAAAAAATATTAAAAAAAAATTAGGTAAGGGTATTAGTGACGATTTTGAAATCGTCACTACTAGTGTTTTTTTTTAAAAATATATTAAAAAATTAGGTAAGGATATTAGTGACGGTTTGAAAACCGTCACTACTAGTGTTTTTATTTAAAAAAATATAAAAAAAAATAGGTAAGGGTATTAGTGACGGTTCTGAAACCGTCACTACTGGTGTTTTTATTTAAAAAATATAAAAAAAATTAGTTAAGGGTATTAGTGCCGATTAGGGAGAACCGTCACTAATAATAGGGTATTAATGACGGTTTTGAAACCGTCAATACTAGGTTTTTTATTTAAAAAATATTAAAAAAAAATTAGGTAAGGGTATTAGTGATGATTTTGAAACCGTCACTACTAGTTTTTTTATTTAAAAATATATATATAAAAAATTAGTTAAGGGTATTAGTGACGGTTTTGAAACCGTCACAACTAGTATTTTTATTTAAAAAATATAAAAAAGAAATTAGTTAAGGGTATTAGTGACGGTTTCTACTAGTATTTTTATTTAAAAAATATAAAAAAAAAATTAGTTAAGGGTATTAATGATGATTTTGAAGCCGTCACTGATGCTCAAAATCTGAAATCCCCGCCTTAACATGCATAATTTCCCACACTTTCCCCAAATTTCTTCTTTCTCCTACTCTCGCTTCGTTCTCCCTCCTGCCATCTCTTCTTTCCCCAAATTTCGTTCTGCTCCTCCCTCTACCAATCCCTCCTCGCTCCTTCATGCACGCAGCGCAATCCTCCCTCCATTGAATCTCAAGCTGCCGCCCACAGCGTCTCCTCGATCTCTGCATCCATGGGGATCGCGGACGCGCATGACGGGGCTTTCCTCGTCATGCCTCGACAAATCTAAACTAAAATTTCTTCATCAATCTTAGCGGTGACTTGCGCATTTAGATATCTCAAGCTTCCTAAGTGAATTCATTGATGGCAGAGGAGGACATCAACACCGCGAGAAGGAGGCTGGCCGTTGTGGCCAACCATCTCATGGTTCCAGCTCACCCTGCGCTACCTAATCGTAGCTCCATCGTCTCGTGTGCCAACGCTGCGTCCGCGAATGACAGCTACCGTAGGGTTCACGGCGAAGTTCCTGATCACGAGGCCGTGTGGAGAGTCGTTGCATGCGGTGATGAATCTGGTGAGGAGTTCACCCATGATTAGTCCAATTTAACAAATTATGAAATTGGTTAATCAATACGCAGTTTGGAAATATTGCAATACTGTTTTCTAAGGTTTCTATTCTTTTGCTTTTTCTTTTTGCCTTTTTCTGCCGCCATATTTTTTTATTTATTCATGGCCCATTAATTATAGAGAAGACTATTGGTATTGCTCACAATCTTCTTTGAAACCTATTTTTATTGTAAATAGTTTTCAGTTAAACTTCTGAAAGAACATTATTTCCGAATTCATTGATTTTAACATGAAGAACCATGGCATAGGATAAAGAAGATCGCCATAGTAGGAGCAGCATTAAGATTAGTATTGTTCATATTAACATGTGATGTACTTCAGCTATTGTAAGAGGCTAAAATAGAAAAAAAAAAAACAAAAAAAGTATTGGAATTATAATTTGAACAATGTGGGTATAAGAGTAACCCCTAATTACAAATTTTCATTGCCTGTTGATAGGGTTGTTTGAGCCTTGATCTTGCAAGACTTTCAATGGGATATGGAATTGGGCTTCTTTCTTATGTGGTAATTGCTGTACAGTTTGCATTTCATTTGAAATTTACTTATTCCCTTGTGACATACTTATGTATTTGCATTCCCTATTCAAAATAGGTTCCTGTATATATATATATATATATATATATATATATATATATATATATATATATATATATATATTAGAAATAACTCCAAAGAATCTTCGAGGAGGTTTTGCCACAGTTAACCAGGTGAAGATAAACTATCATGAATCTCAGTTTTAGTTTGCATGGGCTGTTGCTTGTGTGACTAAGCAATACCAATCCTACAACTGATGATATGTTGCGGTGTATCTATAATGTATCTAATTGGAACTGTCCTCACTTGGCGCACTTTGGTTGTGATTGGTAATTTTTTCTGCCTTTTGTGTTGCATTAATTTAATCCAATTGTTGTTTGAAGAAAAAGCCTTACATGTGATCTCATTTTAGGAGTTATTCCATGTGTCACACAGCTTGTGGGATTGTTCTATGCTCCTGAGTCTCCTAGATTGCTAGTGAGTCAAATTCATTATTCTGTTTTAAGTTCTTGTGTAGTAGGTTTTTGGTGAAGCTTGAAAATACATTAAAAAATCAAACAGTTCAACATAATGAAGGGGAGTCCTCATGGCGAGCTTGATATACATTGATGATCACCAATTTGACTGAAAAGCCTAAGCTTTTAGGCCTTGGGCCCATCCATGTATATAACCCTCTCATCCTTCACTTGATTTTTCAATGCGGGACAAACTCACAACTGCAATTCTCAACAATAATGTATATGAGTGTGCCACATTTTTTTTATAGGACAAGGCAACAAAGTGAATAATAATTGTTTGGGTATGTAGTTTTAGTGTTGAGCTGCATATATATATATATATTGTGTTTGTTTAATTCTACGACCTGGACATCCTTACAAGATGAAAATACATGTCCAAGATCTTACACTTGGACATACTAATGTACCTCACAAGTACTACAAAATAACACTAAGCATTCTCACTTACAAAACACTTCCATGTTGCCAACACACAGAACACACTTACAATTCTTTTTTGTACATACAACACACACAATTTCTATTGTTTGCGCACTCAAATTTTTTCCTGCGCACAACACACACAATTTCCTTGTGCTTATCTAACTTCAATTTAATAGATGATTTAACTTCTGGACTGCATGTTTGGATTGATATATCTTGTGAACTGCATGCTGGTAGTGGACATTAGGACTGTATCCTTGATTGGAATGCCACCTACATGGCTGATGCAGTGATGTGTATTGTCTGCTGGTAGATACTTTTAGGTTGTTGCATGTCTTAATCTAAATGACATTTGTAAGATGCAAAAATATTGTGAATTGCATGCTTTTGTGACTTGTAGGTTTAGGAAATGTTCTATTTATAGACGGCATGCTGCCGAAAATTTATTGACTTTTTCCAAAATAATCATAATCATATACCATATGTTTATATGGTTATAGTGTGCTGAATTGGGTTTGCAACTGTGAATTGCGTATACTAATTTTTTTAACTTTCTTAATTTGTAAGGTTTGCAACTGTTACAACGTCCACACGATGTCATGCACTACAGATGTAGCTTTTAACTTTTTTTTTTTTATATATATGAACAAATGAATTTTCTATATTTGAATTTGAATTTGTATAATGTATTTGTATTTAAATTTGAATTTGTATAATATATTTGTATTTGAATTTGAATTTGTATAATATATTTGTATTTGAATTTGAATTTGTATAATATATTTGTATTTGTATTTAAATTTGAGTTAGAATTTTGAATAATTTATGAATTTTTTAGCAATTATGGTTTAATGTTTGTATAAGAAAATGTAATTATAGATTTTTATAGGAATTAATAATTGGGAAAAAAAATTAATTTAACATTATTAGTGACGATTTTAAAACCGTCACTACTAATTGTTTAATTTAAGTATTAGTGAAGGTTTCAAAACCGTCACTAATAATAGAGTATTAGTGACGGTTACTGTGAGCAATAGTGACGGTTTTAAAAACGTCACTAATAATAGAGTATTAGTAGTGGTTTTAAAACCGTCACTAAAGTCATAGTATTAGTGACGATTCTGGTGAGCAATAGTGATGGTTTTCAAATCGTCACTAATAATAGAGCATTAGTGACAAATTTAAAACTGTCACTAATACTATGACTTTAGTGACGATTTTTGATCGAGTTAGTGTAGAATCTATAGTGATGGGCTTAAGTTTTTAGTGACGGTTTTAATCTGTCACTAATACTCTATTATTAGTGAGGATTTGAAAATTCGTCACTAATAAGTATTAGTAACGGCATATATGGCGACTAATTCAAAACATCACGAATAACCTTATTTTTTGTAGTGGCTAACCACCCCTGCAAGTAGAGGAGGTGAGAGATGGATAGTCGATGTGGCTTTTAGTATAGAGTTGTAGACGTCCACCTGGCAGTCTGGACCAGGGTGTGGCAGGTCCATCGTACTTACAGACATTTTTAACTCGGCAGTGGTCGGCCAGCCATTGTCGGGCGGGACAACCCGTCATGGGGGGTAATACATGACATTAGCTAGTTATGCATCATAAGTAAATTACAGTATTTCCAGTTATATCAGACTTTGCATATACAGTATGATTTATTAGAAATTACAAAAGTATATGCTTATTCAGTTATGTTATGATGAATGTTTACTGGTATATGAAATGTACTGTATATGTATTATAACATCAAATATTCATGTTACCACACAACTGTATTTAGTTTATTTTCCCTTACTAAGAGGTGTCTCACCCCCAACATTAAATCATTTTCAGGAAACCCAAAAAGATCGGCGGATCGAGATCACCATTGAGATAGTGTAATACCGCGCTAGGAGGGTAAGTTTTGATCTGGGAACGAGAGAATCGTGTTGTGGGTTCTTATATATGTATATATTCTTGTATTTTTGGAGATTTGTATATAAACACAGTATTTTGAAATTTAGTTGACTCATGTATTATGTATTTTATTGTTATGAGAATGTGATTTACGTTTACTGCTGCTTAGGTTTCCGCTGTGAATGTCAGATGTGTCCCCGTTACCCACAGGTTCGGGTTGACTATATTAATAAATATATTTTACTATATGATAAGATAAGCAGGTCATTACACCATAAGTACCAGGGATCTACCTGAAACACAACTCTGATACCTAAGCAGTGGAAAACATAAATCATATACATGTCAAGTCATCCAACCAACACAAAATCAGAGTTTTACCAAACCTGTCATATACATATACACATCCTAAAAAACCCAAAAGTACCTTAGGGTCATAACCCAAAAATCCATCAGACCTTAACATAACAATCACGCTGACCACACACTACCTAGCCGAGAACTTGGCTGTTGCCTATGTGACAATCCCCCACATAGTGCCTCCCTGAGAGGTTCCTTGCACTCCGTATATCCCCCTGCTGCTCCTCCCTAAAAACCCTTTTAATTCCCAGCATTCCTCATTGGCCGAAACCCCCCCTTGCTATTTTTTTTTTGTTTTGTGCCCAGCACTACCTCACTAGTCACACCCTCCTTTGCGCACAGCTTCGGGTCCCTTTGATTTTGCTGTCGTGTGTCTCACTCCCCTCCCAGCATGTGCTGGCATAACTGCCCCCTGAAATTCCTCCTCCTCTGCTGCCTTTTTAGTTCATGCACAACCCCTGAATTTCAGCCTTTCTTTACGGGTCCCGGCTAATATGCATATTATTCCTCTAATGGTTTTGCATTTGGGCTTCAGCTACAGACGTCAGCTTCATTGAAATAATTTCTTTCCGGGCTCTAAAACATGACCAATCCTAAAATACCATAAGCAACATGAGTCCATCTGAATTTAATTAGGAGTAAAAAAATATATCATTTCACACGTCAAAAACAGTTAATCACATTACCAAATTAATACCCTTCAATTAACAAATAAAGTTCACATAACCCACTATATTAATAGTATTAGAAAAACATATTTATCCATTTATCACTATTGCAGTGGTCGAATGTGAAAACAATGATTGTTGAAAATTTTTTTTACACCACTTACATACAATATTATTGCAAGCTGGACAAAATAGGTTATGATGTTTTATGTCATATGCTCAAAAGGTAAACTTGGTAATTTTTTTACTTTTTTTTTATTGTTATTATGAGTAACTCTATACATGTTCATTTATTTTTTGTCAAATGCATAAATAAAACCCAAAGGAATAGGGTGGACTTAACAACGTCACTTATTTATTTATGAAACCTAAATTCTATTCATTTATAAGAATTTTCCTTAAGTATGCATCACTCAAAGTTGCATGAATTCTAATATTATCTTTCTTAACATTATGTACTTAATGTCATCAATGCCAGAATGTTTGGTGCAAATCATAGATTATGATGTAGACACATATTCAACAAACTTAAGAAATGACACAGTTGTTTAGAGCTTAGGAAACTTTTTTGGGCATTAGCCAAGGCGTCAAATAAAGAATCATTTATGGAAGCTATGGAACAAATTAAGAGAAGAGGATAGATCTTAATGCAACTGTAACTTTAAAGAAAATACCTCTTGAATATTGTTGGTGTAGGCATAAGGGGGAATCCTATATTAACCTTACTTTAATCTATTAGGATGCAGGATGAAAGTGATGGTAATGTTGAGGAAAAGGCTAGACAAAGATACATCATGGGAGCATATTGTGTCTTCAATAATTCAAAAAAATTTGGTGAAGATAAGTCAAGATGCTAGGCTTTGTAGGGTCATTTATGGTGGATGGATAGGCCATGAAGTTTTAGATGGGACGAAAAGAGACTTGAACAACGGTCTTGTGATTATCATTATTGGCAAATTAGTGGAATCCTTTGTCGACATTGTGCTGCTATTGTGCACTGGGAGAGGTTGAAATTGGGGGATTATACACACCTATTTTATCACAAAGGATATATTTTGAGGATATATGACTAGATCGTCAATCCTTTGCTCGATGAAAGTCAATGGCCAAATGGACTTGGAGACCCTATACAACCACTACCACTAAGGAGGCTTTTAAGCAGACCAAGGAAAAATCAAAGGAGGGAACATGGTGAAGCTAACCCGGAGAATGCAACAAGAAGAAGCACCACTATTAGGTGTACTTATAGTAAGCATCTGAGCCACAACAAAAGAGCCTGCCCAAGGGTTCTAATTGAGAGCAATTGAATGACTGCTAATGCTAGAAGAGAGAGGCCTGGAAATGTTTGTAGAAGTAAGGGAAAGGCAAGATCCACAAATACAACATATTACATGTAAGCTTTATTTATGTTAGCACATGCAATTTTTACTACTAGTTTGTTGTGTTATGTTATTGAATTCCTATATTTTTCCTTTAGTAGTTAAGTACTTATTTTAAAATTTCTCTCTCAAATTCCAAAATCAATATTTATGTAGTTGGCTCAGGGATTTTAAATCTTAATTCAAGTATATTGTGTGTGTAGGTTGAATAAAGGGTTATGCAAAGAGATGTGGATGACTTCATAATACAAGGCACAGTGGAAGGCTAGGCTAAGAGGTTGGAGGTGCAGTACTGATGTGTCATATGTGGCATCATAATTTTCTAAAAATAGCACAAGAGATGCATATTTATAGGACAACTATAAGACTAACTATGCTATATGGATCAGAATGTTGGGCGACAAAGAAACATAATATCCAAAAAGTAAAAGTTGTTAAGATGAGAATGCTTAGATGGATGAGTGGTATAACATTGAAAGATAAATTAAGAAATGAACATATTCGTGGTAAGTTAGGTGTAACTCTTATACAAGATAAGATAAGGGAGAGACGATTAAAGATATGGATGCTTGCAATGTAGGCCAAATAGTGCACCTGTGAGGAAGAGTTGCGTAGTTACTGTGGAGGGTAGTAGAAGGGGTAGGGGTAGATATAAAATAATTTAGGAGGTGATAGTGAGTAAGGATTTATTATCTTTGAATATATCAAAAGAAATGGTCCATGATCACATAAATTAACGGAAAAAGAATCATATAATCGACCCCACTTAGTGGGACTAAGGTTTCGTTTTGTTGTTGTTATTGTATGCATTTAGAGACACTCAACCTAGCCAAGCTCAAGCACTTCGTCAAGGAAGTGTGTTAGGTGCCCTAGGTTTTATCTTGTAGATGATAACAATCACTCATAGGGGCTTTTTTGCGTTAGTATTGTAGATGATGAATGCACCATTGGGCTACTTTTTGTTTTTTGGATTTATAGTGATTGTTGATCATAGCAATTTATATTGTCCAAAAAACACGTTCTTGTGTTAGAAGATTATATGTAAAGAAGTAATGGTGGCTTGAGTTCCACATGAAGATATTAGGAGATTACAATTATATTTTATTAATAATTTTCAATATGCATTTTTTACTTAAATATATGATTGGTATTTAATGATAGCACTGGATATTAGCTCAAGACTTATATTGAAACATATAGCCAAAGTATTGTTAATGGATTTATCTCATTAAAATTTGTTAGCAAAATATGTGCTCTTTTAGCAAGTTTGAGTAGTTTTACCCCGACCAATTTTACTTGATATCCCATAAGTTAAATTATTGGATGCGTAACATACTCAAGAATCATTACAGTCGAATGGTTTCTTCATGATGTTACTAGTGCAAATTTTTACCATAATTAAGTTGACAAGATCCAAAGAAGAATAAGCCTTTGGAGATCAATGATTAATTTTCATAGCATCTCACAAGTGCAATTAGTAATTGTATTTCTTATTTATTATATTAAATTAGAAAATCCTAAATTTTATTTTTAATTAATTTATCAACACACTTTTTTATGGTAATAGTAATTATAATAAATGAAGGATAATTTTAAAATCATTGAGGGAGCTTGTCAACTTTTTATTTTTTTATTTCAAGTGAGAAACTTAATATTAGTTTTCTAATTTATGAAAGATTAAATTTAAAGTTGCTTTTGGCTTTGTAATTAAATAGAACGATAAAAATATTATTTAAATTTATTTTTAGTGTAAATTTAATGATAAATTAATGAATAGTTTTCTTTGTGAATTGAATGTGTAGGGTGTTTAAAAACCTGATAGGGTGGAGTTATTATAAAACTCACCGGTGTTAAATGGATTTACCATTTTACCCTTTGGCGAATTATCCGTAAAGCTAGACCACCTTGTGTTTAGCCTAATGCTTTTGTCTTTTAGCGTTCAAGTCCACGTGTCCAACTGCTTTAGCATTTATCCCACGCGACTGAATTCTGTACTTGCTGGCTGTCCACTCGCAGAGGGGTGCACATGCTTGGACGGTGGCCCGTAAATAACGATCACTTTTTCCTTTAAGATCGAAAGCTCTTCGTCAAGTTCAACGCGCCTTCTTGCAAAAGCTGCGACCGTCTCCCTACGGTTCCATACCATCCGGTTCTTCCCCATTACCGGCAACTCTCAACTCCTTCACTGCCGTTCTTACCGTTCATAGACACTCGATGCTTCCACTTCAATCTCCCCGTAGCCATTCTCCAAATCCTTAAGTTCTTTCTAGGGTTTTTTCTTGCCGTCGCCAAACGCTTGAACTTTCCAAATGCTGGGCCCCAGCCGTCTCGGCTGCGGTGGAGGCGGCGCAGGCGCCGGAACAGGAACCGGAACCGGAACCGGCACTGCTTGGTCCACGCCGCCGCAGTCTCCCCGGTTCCGTCACGGCCGCGCCAAGAGCTTCGGTGGCCGCAAGGTTCACTCTTTGGTGGAGCGGGTCGTGTATGTTATGATTGCGGCGGTTTTTCGGCAGCGGGGGGTGTTGTTGTTCGCGCCGCTTTTGTACATTTCAGGAATGTTGATGTATATGGGTTCTTTGGGGTTTGATGTCGTGGTTGTTAGCAAGAGTGGTAGCAGCAGCGGCAGTGAGGACCAGCCGCGAGGGTCAGTGTATAGGAGTCCTGAGGTGTTCGAGAAGCTTTGGCCGTATATGGAGGGCAAAGAAAACGGGAGCTCGAACGCGGTACGCTTAGTAGTTGACAATAGATGATGGTTTTGCGAAAGCATGTGGAAATGGTTAAGGACTGTTCTGTTGATGTTTTGGAAGGGTTTTTATTGCTTGTGATAGGCCAAGTTAATGCAGTTGCCTTTTGTATGAGAAGCTTGAAAATTACTTCCAAGCTAATTTGGTATCATTTCTCTTCTTCTGGGAGAAAAGTAATTTGTCTTCAAAAAGCAAGAAAAGTGCTTCCAAATTCTGAAAGTAATTCACTTTGATATCATGAAAAATTCTTCTAAAATGCTGCTGCAATTTTCCGTGGGGTGTTGATTTTTTTTTTATTTTTGTGTGGTTGGTGCATTTTGCGATTAATGTGCTTACCTTGGTGATTTTGGTGATAATTGCTATTGCTTGTGGACAATGAGTTCTATTTCATTGTGAAATATATGGTTTCTGAATATGCATTGTCTGTTACCTTGTTGTGATTATTTTTGGGGCAGTCGTTGATATAACTCCATGAAAGCTGTAAACTATTTTACCTTTTTTGCATGCTTATTATTGATAAAATTAATTTTTCAAAGGGACTGGGCCAGGTACATAGTTTTATGGGTATATATTGGGGTAAAGTTGTCTGACAAAATTATTAAGAATAATAGTAACAATATCATGCGGAGAGATAAAAGTAAAATTCCATTAATTCAGAATTTAATAATAGTGTGAAAAGAATTTTTAGCTAAATCATAATTAAATCATGGTGTTTCAATTTGCGTATGTTTCTGGTGGCATAATTTTAATTGGTATTATGGGGAAGGGATGCATACAAAAATAGAAATATGACAAAATCTAAATTATATGGAGCACAATTCTTGTAAAATCAACACTATTTGGGGGTGTAGTAAGACTGATGATGGTGTGAGGTGTTGAAAATGATTGATGAATAAATGGGTTTGTTTGGGTATTTTGCTGGAAGAAAGTATCACCTACCATAGATTGATGTCCTATTATTTGGTGTAAATATCAATTTTTATAAACATGTTCCTTTCTTCATTTGCTCAAAACAAATATTCTTCATTCCAAAGAATGAAGATATCCATTTGGCTTATCACCTGTATGCTATTTATTTCTTCCTCCATAAATTTCTCTTTTATCTTAAAAATTCCTATAAAGGATATCCTTGCCTTGCCTGACTTTTCTTCTCACTGTGATAAGTAATTAGGTTACCTTCTATAATTGCCCCAGATGGCATTCTTGTTATTTGGGATGTGAGAAGTGTGGTTGATAGTGGACAATGGCAGCTACCTAAAGTTTACAAAATAAGGGACAAATGCCTTGATTCAAAAGCCGTGGTTCTTATTTGAATTGATGAGATGACTTGGTCAATTTGGAAGGTCATCTAGTACATTATAAGGCTTTAAAAAGATGAGAGCTGCATTATTTTTTTATTTTATTTTAATTTATTTTTTCATGTCATGCTGAAACAAGGTGAATGCGACCATATTCATAAGGGATGAGGCTTGGTGACCAAGTTTTGTGCTGAAGTAATTTTGGGCCCCAAAGCTTGAATTTTCTCTCAAGACTTAGACTCTCTTTTGCACCCATAAAACTTATATGTCTGTTGCAAATTACAAAAGAAGTCCAGAACTAAAAAAATTCAGCCTGAAATCTGGAGCTTATGTACAAATTACCAAAATATCTCTACAATAAAAACATAAAAATGACATTCTAACCCTTAAGACAAATTTTGCAAACATTAATTACAGCCTTATAGTGTACTAAAAAAAACCTCCCAAATTGATTTCATGTCATCTTGGCATTGCTTGAACAAGTACTTGGGATTTTGAATCAAGGCTTTGTCCACTTCTTTTGTACTGGTATTGTGCTTCATAATCTCTCCCCAGCTTGGAAGAACTTGATACCAATGATGGGGAGAAAACACTGCTTGTCAAGGTTTAAGGCATTGGAATGCATCAGCTGTAACCTGTGTACAATCTCATTGAGAACATACAAGGAACTTCTCATGTCCACCACCATATGTTGCAACTATTTGTTCATCAAGCACTCCTTCAACTTCTTGGCTTGAGTTGGGTATTGGTTTTAAACTCCCTCATCATCGTAGAGGCACATATTGTTGCAACCTTGGTATAATGTAAGATATTCAACGCTGATCATGTTACTAATGCCCAAATATTTTAATCCAAAGGCTTAAGCATTCGAGCTTATCTTCTTCATGACCTTGGATGGTTTGGCATTCTTGGAGTGCAACTTCTTGTTGGCAACTCTAGGAAACTGATCATGTTACTAATGCCCAAATATTCTAATCCAAAGGCATAAGCATTCGAGCTTATCTTCTTCGTGACCTTGGATGGTTTGGCATTCTTGGAGTGCAACTTCTTGTTGGCAACTCTAGGAAACTGCTAGGGTTGCATGCAGACCATTACCACATCACTTTCTTCAAATTCAGCAAGGAGTAATATCAGTGCATGCCTTGTGACTTCCATTGCTAAGAGCAATCTTCCATCTTGCTTTATCATGGATCTCCCTTTTGTGTTTGGAGAATGCTTTTTTCTTTGGCATTAGGTTTGGCAACCATGAGTAATGAACTGAGGCACCTAAAACAACTATGAAAGGACTGCAGACAGTTGTTTTATTGACAAAACTATTATATGCAAATTCTGTCACAGAAAGTACTTAATCCCTGGCAGTAACATGATCACCTGATAGATACCTTGAGAGATCTCCTAAACTTCAGTTTACAACATCAGTTTGTGTGTGGAAATAAGGAAAAAAATTGAGCCTTTTGTGTTCAGCAACTTCCATAGTGGTCTTCAAAACTAGCTTATAAGCTTGGCATTTCAATCAGAGATGAGTTTTCGTAACCCATGCAAGTGCACAGTTTCTTGAAAATTTTTTTTTATGATATGAACACCATTCATTGTCTTCGAACATGGAATGAAGAGTGCTATCTTTGAGAGCCTATCAATGACCACAAAGATGGAGTTGGAACCCGGAGTTTTTTCCAATCCTGTGACAAACTCTTTACTCATGTCTTGCTTTAGCTCATGTGCTATATGTGAAGGAATACTAAGACTAGTGTTCTTCCTTAGTTGGCATGTGTGGCAGTGGGTGGCAATTTTAGCAACATCTTGCATGAAGCTTGGCCAATGGAAAAATGACCTTCATGATTGCAATCCTTTTATCATGCTCAAAATGAGATACTGCCCCTTCTGGCATGTAATTCCCATTATACTTGTTCTCAAGGGGAAATTCTGGATAAGCACAAGTGAATCCACTAGATAAGATAGTAAGATACCCATAATGGAAGGAAAAATTTGAGTAGTTAATATGCCCCCAGGTAGCAGATCAGATGATATTTACTCTTTGCAAGAAGGTTTTAGGAACATACATTCTGAAAAGCAAAGATTGTGCTATGTTGAGTAAATGTATATTCTTCCTTTCAGCCACACCACTTTGTTGAGGGGTGTGAAGAAAAGAAGTTTGGTGAATGGTTTGCTTATCTAAACGAAGTATCTGAATTTTATTTTGAATAAATTCATGAGCATTATCAGACTGAGACGTTAATGCCATTGCCCAGTTGATTTTTATGCCATTCTAAAATTGGACAAATGCACCAAGAAACTCAAACCTATATGTTGACTAATATAACTAATTTGTGATGAATTGATAACGATCCTCCGCTGATATCAAATAATGAGACAATGAAAATGAAGATTTGTTATGAGATTTAATCCTAGGATAATATGGGGACATATTGTTTTTGGGTAACTGACATGCTTGACACTCCAGTTAAGAAACAGACATAAAAACATAAAACAATTGCTGCAGCTTCAAAAAGAGATGGATGTCTGGGGTGACATGCAATGATGCAATCAATTCAAAGAAACACCATGGGAGGAAAAGGAAGATGCTGTTCCAGATAAACTGGAACTACCACAAATAGGCTGTCCTCAAGCACTCCACTTATAAGTTGCATGCTGAGGTTAGCTGTAAACTTGTCATGAGTAGTATGGATTATAAGCTTGTTGCATGTGCTTGTAGGACTAGGAAATTCTAATGTGGGTGATGTTATGGTTCACATTAGACCTGAATGCTTTTGAGAAATTTCCTTAAGAATTTCCATGCCCTTGCTATTGACCCATTCTCCATCATTAGGAAACTTTGATCTAATGCATATTTTCTTAATTATCCTGATCTTATGTGCTGTAGTTCTGTTTCAATGTGGATGGCTTTACACCCTACCCAGGCACCTTTAAGTCTTCTGCCTTGTTTTCTAATGCTAGTATAGGTTCTGCAGTCCCTCAGCTCCTCCCATTTCGTGGCCACAAAATGTTGTTGAGTTTATTCTAGATGACGAGTTTGTTGTCTTTGGGTGATACATTGTCTATTGGAGTGGCTAATCCCCTTCGGATGCCACATGGCATAGAGGGGATGATGTATGCGAGAGTGCTCCAAAGTTGTTAAGAGTGATATTTGCAGTTACGCTTTCTAAGTTGAGTTCCTTTCAGCTAGGGGAGTATGATGAAGGGTTGTCACTGCTGTTTAGACCACCTGTTTGCATACCTTCTTTTGGCAAAGGTATAGGAAATTAGGATGTTTGTATTCTGTCTTGTATTTTTTTAATTTTATTTTGTTAATGTGTGACTTCGAATTGTATTTAACTGTAGGGTAGTTGGGTACTTGGGTATTTGTATGTTTTGGGGTTAATTTTCAGTTTGGAGTTAAATAAAATTTCCCCCATCTATTCTCTTTTTCTCTATACACATAGTTCAGTCTTTCTTTTCTATCTGTCTTCTTCCTTCTACCTTTACTTTTCTTCTTCTTCTTCTTCTTTTACTGTTGAATCATGTTACACAGCAGCAAATTTGTTGTTTTTTTTTAAATTTTTATCGGCAAGAAATTTAATACCTTCCAGACAAGTTTACAAGCTGTGCACTGTTTACAAATCTTCATATGGATATCAACTCGCTTATTGTTTGTGCAGTTCTTCTGGATGTCTCCCCATGGTGGAAGACATGATGAGAGCCTTTGGGTTTTGATACCAATTTGGAACAGGGCTTGAAAAGGGGAAAAATAATGAGCTAAGATTCTTTGGGGGGTGGGGTGTTGTGTATAATAATACTATAATGTTAAGAATAAAAATTGTTGTGAAATATCGGTTCTCACTAGAACTGATTGTAGTAGCTGAGATTGCTGATGAAACAAAGAGGAAACATGAATATTTTAAAGCAGTGAGGAGAAGCAAAAGATAGCTGCTAGTGCCCTTTTAGCGTTTCAAGGAGTTGCTTTTAGAGTGAAGAAAGCATCAGATCTTTGTCCAAGGGAGAAGCCAGAACTGGCAGTTCTCAGTAGAAACCCCAATTTTCTCTATAAAGATCCTAATTAACTCGCCAATAGATGTTATTACACTGCTTATATGTTCTTATTTGATTACTAAACCCTCCTGGATATTATGAAATAAATGAATCATCCAACTTTGTCTAAACATTAAGAATTGTTAACATCCTGTCATTCTTTCCCGACACTGACTCACATTTGACATTGTTGTCCAAATTTCATTCCTCAGTGCAAGAACATGGTATTATGCTCTCTGAGTAAAAGACTATCATGGGAACCTGAAATTGATATCTTAGAAATGAATTATTTCACGTTGATAATATAAATGAAAGGTGGAAAAAAAAACTTCCAAATTCCATCCACAAGTACCATGGAAATCACTGCTACACTAATGTTCAAAACTTGAGCTGAAAGCTCCAAGTTTGGGCAGGCCCATTTAATTTGTTACATCATCAATTAGAACGTAAGGCAATAAATTTACTATTTGTTTTTCATTAACAAACTTTTAGTGGTCGATTTCCATCATTCCATTTGAAAGGGTTTAGTTTTTCTTACTCAGCGGGAGTGCAGGTCCGATTAGCACAACAGAACAACATGAAGTATTTTGTTCTATCTTTTGATCTTTTGAGTTCTTTCAAAATATCTGCAGAAATAAATATTTATGTTTTTAGGTCTATGTTTATTTAGTGATTCTAATTACTTTGTTGTGATTTTTCACTTAATATTCTGAACTATATGTTACACTTGCCTGCAAAAAGCATTCTAAGTTTGCTTTGCTTGGGGTCAAGTCTATGATTGCATGAATGAGGCCCTGCCTTTGTTTGTTTTCTTGTCTTTTGTTAGCATGAATTGACTTATAAGGTGCTTTTGTTTTTGGAATGCATTGACTTACAGGGTGCTTGCGTGTAAATTATGCAGTTAATGACTGTGTGGCACCCGGAATTGCGTCAAGGATGGAAGCCTTGTGTAAAGCAAAGGTTACCTCAAGCAGGTCAAATCACATACATGCTGCCAATGATTAACTGGACAATATGTGCTTTTGATTCATTGTGGATAAAATTTCCAAAATTATACCTAATATGTCCTTATTTTCAATTTTGGGTTGTTCCTTGCGAACTGTTTCAAGACCTAAGAGGTTCTCTAATGTACATCCGTTGCTTCATCCAAATTTAATCATTGAAGCTTAATTTAATTTGGTTTATTTTATTAGTTGGAAGACATCAATGATGGCTTGCATGTCTCTTTGAGTTTTGTGCAGTGAGCACATTTGTCAGTGTTATTGTGTTTAATTTTATAACGTTGAAATAAGTTTTGTATTATAAAATGATTAAATGATTATAATTTGTCAATAGATCTAGGACCTTTGACCACTGGGGGCGGTAATTTGCATCTTAAGGGCTATTTTGGTATCATTGCTGTTTTCGATTTTCTGTTTTTGTTTCTTTACAATGAAGAAACAGATTATGAAAATGTATTTGTTTACGTTGTTGTTTTTCTATTTTTATTGACGATTTTCAACTATTTGTGAAAAAATTTAAAACTAGATTTTATGGTTTTAAGTTGTTTTCGCAACCCATTGCCAGAATACTTTAGTATCCAAAATTAACTTTTTTGAATTAAATCATTCATTTTATCTATACTTTTTAATTAAAATTTAAATAAAATGATTATATGAATTTAAAATAAATTAAAAATTAAAACTGCTCATAAAATTCCAAAATTTTTTTTAAAAAAATAATGAAAGGCATTAACAATTTTTTTTACTACATTTCAATTTTTATATGCAATAAAATGTTCTTGTAAAGTGAATTTTGAAATATAATAATTAAGTAAAATATATCAAGGAAATTGTTTAGTTTTCCAGCCAATTGTCGACAATTACTGTATTCCCATCGATGGTTACTTCAACTATTTCAGACTAAAACATTTTCAGAAGAAATTGTCGATGGTTTCACTAAACCGTTGACGGAGTACTGAAACCGTCGATGGTTTTATTTGTTGCTTAATAGTCGAGAATCTTTGTAGTTGAAGATTGGTCGATATCCGATATACTGCAAATTCTATATGGTATAAGAGCTCATTTCTCTAACGAGCTTTTTTTTTTCCTCATGGCCGTTTTTCCTGAGTCTGTTATTGTCAACACTTTCGAGCTTCCTGGCAATGGTAACAGTCCTTTTGTTGCCATCAATGCCGGCTCCCAGCTTCCTTTGAAGTTGACCCCTTCCAACTTTCTTTCATGGCACGCTCAGCTGATGTCATTGCTCATTGGTTATGATCTCCAGGGCTATCTTGACGCTACCACTGTATGTCCGTCACCGACCCTTTCTACCAGCACCTACTCTGCTGGTTCATCTTCTGCAGATGTCTTCAATCCGACCTTCTGGTGTTGGCTCAGGCAAGTTAAGACTATCCTTCATGCCATCCTTGCATCCGTCTCCGAACCAGTGATGCCACTCATTGCTGCGTCAATCATTGCTTGTGATGTTGGTCCACGTTGCAACGATTGTGTGCCAATTGTTCACGTATTCGTGTTATGCAACTTAAGGAAAAGTTGGTTCTCATTCAGCAAGAGTCCCGTTGGGTCTCGGAGTATCTCCATGCCATCAAGGTTCTAGTTGATGAACTTGTTGTGAGTGACTCTTCCGTCTTAGCCGATGACATTACTTTTTATGTCCCCAATGGCCTTGGTCCTGAATTTTGTGATATTGCAGCACCTATTCGGGCACGTGAGACTTCTCTTACGTTTGAAGAGCTTCGTGACATGCTGGTTGGCGACGAAAGCTACTTGAAAAGTGTTGAAGCTTCTAACTCCGCCCTGGTTGCCACTACAAACACCACTCAGCGCTGCAATACTGCTTTCACATTCAATTGTAATCAAAGTTCCAGCACCTGGTTCCTATGGTCAGCATCGCACCAAATTTGGTCGCTATAATAGCAAAGAGCCGTCTGGTAAGCCCCACATTATTTGTCAACTATGTGACAAAGTGGGACACTCGACCAAGACTTGTCACTCGACTTCCGGAGTGAAGTCTGTGAATTGTTCCACTACCACCGGGTCCAACAACAAAAAAGTGGCTTGTGGATTCCGCTGCTTCTCACAATATCACCTCTGATCTTGCAAATTTATCTATTCACTCGGCGTATGATGGCACGGATGAAGTTGTCATTGGTGATGACTCAGGTTTGCGAGTCACACATGTTGGCTCTATGACCTTTCCCTCTTCCTTGAAGCCCTTTACATTAATTAATACTCTTTACCCGTTCCAATAATGTATATCTTGAGTTTCACCCATTTTATTTTCTTGTGAAGGATCGGAGTATGGGGGCACTCTTCTTCGCGGTAAATGTCAGGATGATGTCTATCCAATGCCGATGGCTTCTCTCGCTACTAAGTCTTCCGTTTTAGCACTTGTTGGTGAATGAACAACATCTGACCCTTAGCATAGACGGCTTGGGCATCCATCAAATAAAATTGTTGATTTTGTTATTTGTACATTTTCTCGTCCAGTTGTAGTGTCTCTTATCTCTCCATCATCTCTTTGTAATGCTTGTCTATGCAATAAAAGTCATAAATTGCCTTTTTCTTCCACTTCTCTTGTTAGCACTCATCCTCTTGAATATATCTATACTGATGTTTGGGGGCCTACGTCTTCCACTTCGCTTGATGGGTTTCGTTTTTATGTCTTATTTGTTGATCATTTTACCAAGTATTGTTGGTTGTTTCCCATCCGTCGAAAAAGTGATGTTCGCTCTATTTTCTGTTAGTTGAAAGGGCTACTTGAAAAACAATTTGGTTTTCAAATCAAGCACTTGTACTCGATAATTTTGGGGGGGGGGGATATCATGCTCTACGCCAATTTCTCTCGTCTAATTCCATTAGTTGGCTAACCACTGCTCCTTATACACCTCAACAGAATGGTACAAGTGAACGTTGGCATGATCACATTGTCAAAACAGGTCTCACTCTATTGAGTTAGGCGAGTCTCCCTCCATCTTATTGGTCCTATGCATTTCAGGCAGCGGTTTATTTGATAAATTGTATGCCCACTCCTATTTTGAAAAATAAAAGTCCATTCGAATGTTTATTTGGTCGTCTCTTTGATTATAAGAAGCTGTGCATTTTTGGTTGTTAGTGTTACCCATGGCTCAAACCTTACACCATAAGTAAACTTCAACCAAAATCAACACCGTGTCTCTTCCTCGGTTTCTCGAGGTCATAGAGTGCCTATACGTTTATGGACTTTGTTACATCTCGCATCTACGTGTCTAGGCACGTGGTCTTTGATGAGTGTATTTTTCCCTTTTTTTCCTCTGCCCATGTCACTGTGCATTCTTTGTCAGTTTCAGGTGCTAACACACAAGATCTTGCAATACTAGCGGTGCCTTCCATTGGACGCATACCCTCCTTTCCTACCACTGTGACAGACAACGCTCCTGTAGCTCCGATTTCACCTTCCCGGTCCTAATCATCCTCCCCTGCACACTCTCAGCCAGCGGTAATACCTTCACCCACTACACCTACATCTCCGAACTGGTCCACCCATACTCATGCTATGACTACTCGGTCTATGAATAATATTCATAGACCCAACATTTTTTACCTTGCCACAAAACATCCTCTTCCTCAACATGTAGAGCCCACATGTGTCTCAGACCTTGAAGGATCCCAAGTGGTGGCATGCTATGTCTGAGGAGTTCATTGCTTTGGTTAAACATGGCACATGGGAGCTTGTTCCGCTACGCCCCACCATCAAATCAGTTGGTTGCAAATGGGTTTTCCGTATCAAACGAAAATCTGATGGTAGTATTTCTCGCTATAAAGCAAGGTTGGTGGCCAAAGGTTTTCATCAACGACATGGTTTTGATTATAATGAGACGTTCAGTCTTGTTGTGAAACTGGTGACTACTCGAGTTGTCCTCTCAATTGCTGTTCAGAAAAATTTGTTACTTCGACGGCTGGATGTTAATAATGCATTTTGGCATGGCCGACTTTAGGAGGATGTATTCATGGTTCAACCTCCGGGTTTTGTTGATCCTAATCTACCTTCTCATGCTTGCAGGTTAAAGAAGTCTTTGTATGACTTGAAACAAGCACCTCATGCTTGGTATCAAGAACAGAGTGCTTGTCCTCTTCAACTGGGATTTTAGCAGTCCAAATCTGACTCCTCTTTGTTTATCTACAATTGTGATGGTGTTACACTCTATTTTCTAATATATGTGGATAATCTCTTACTCACGGGAAGTAATTTAGCTGCTATCTCTAAAGTTGTTCTGTAGCTTGGTCATCGGTTTTCTTTGAAGGATCTTTGTCCCTTAAATTATTTTCTTGGTGTCAAGGTGATTTCAGTTAACCATGGGCTGTTCCTCTCCCAACAAAAATATATTCGGGATCTTCTTTCTCGCACCAAGATGGACGGCGCCAAGGCAGTGATGACTCCACTTGCCACAAAGGATCTTAATTAGCTTCAGGATGACTCTTCTTCTGTTGATCCGATTGAGCACTGCCGAGTTGTAGGAGCTCTCCAATATCTCTCTCTTACTCGGCTTGACATTGCCTTCTCGGTCAATAAGTTGGGCTCAATTCATGCATAAACCGTCTCAGCTTCATTGGACCGCTGCCAAACGTGTTCTGTGATACTTGAAGGGCACTCTTAATCATGGCAATCTTCTCAAGCGCACTGAGAATCTCACTTTTCAAGGTTTCTTTGATGCAAATTGGGCCAATTATAGGGATACCAGATCCTCCACCTTTGCCTGTCTTATTTTTCTGAGTGATTGTCCCATTTCCTAGAGCATGCGAAAGTAGCGTGCGGTGGCTCGTTCCTCTACTGAGGCGGAATATCGTGCTCTTGCTTCAGCCACATCCGAGCTTGTTTGGATTCGCTCATTGTTTCATGAACTCGGAATTTTGATTACTAAGCCCCTACATTTATTTTGTGATAATATTGGTGCTACTCAATTAAGTCTTAATCCTGTTATGCATTCGAGGATGAAGCATATTGCTATTGATCTTCATTTTGTTCGTGATCTGGTCACCAAAGGAATGCTGCAAGTATCTCATGTCAGCACCCCGACCAGCTTGCAGACCTCTTGACTAAAGCTCTATCACGTTAGAATTTTCAATCTCTGTGCTCCAAGATCGGCTTATCTGATGGCACGCCTATCTTGCATGGGCGTATCAAGGAAACTGTATAGTTTTCCAGCCAATGGTCGACGTTTACTGTATTCCCATCGACAATTTCAGAAAAAAACTTTTCTTGAAGAAAACCATTGACATTTTCACAAAACCGTTGACGAAGTACTAAAATCGTTGACGGTTTTGTTTGTTGCTGTAATCGAGAATCTTTGTAGTTGGAGATTGGTTGATATATGATATTCTGAAAATTCTACAAAATAATTATAAAATTTTTATTTTTATTATTATATATTTATTTTATATTACTTTGCACTTTTATTTTTTTAATCATATTTTGTAATTGTTATTTGATTCAAGGATAAAAATGAACATTTGTTTGATTAAGTTTTTAATTTGTTTTAATTCTAGAAATATTAACCAAACAAGTTGTTGGTTTATGGTTTTTAGGTTCTATTTCTAGTTTTTAGTTTTTGTTTCCATAATTTTTGATAATGATACCAAATGGCCCCTAAGATTTAAGTTTTTGAAAGCATTTCATTATCTCTATACACAGTCATAACACCAGCTTATCCATAATAATAATCAAAACATAAAAATAAAATTTTCAGTTATAGTATATTTCAATAAAATCATTCTAAAATAAATAAATGCATGGCAATTATTTTCCTGCCAAAATTTAAAAATAATTAAATATATCTCAAAATTGTCCTCAATAAATTTCCATTTTTTTGGAATTATTTTGTTATCAAATCATTTTTTATACTATTGTATACATCTCTTTTATTATATATGACTAAGCAATTATTCACCAAATCATCTTCCCTTTGTATTAAAATTGTCACATTTTTTATTTAGATTTTTTTTTTTTGTTTTTTTTTTTGGGTTGGCTGAACAACAAATCAATGAAAATTTCAAAAAAGCATACAAACAACAACAATAAAACCAAACCTTAGTCCCACTAAGTGGGGTCGCCTATATGAATCCTTTTCCGCCAATTTATGCGATCATAGACCATTTCTTTTGATAGATTCAAGGATACTAAATCCTTATACACCCTCTTCCTCACAGGTGCACTATGTGGCCCACGTTGTAAGTGTCCATACTATTTGAGTCATCCTTCCCTTCTCTTATCTTCTATAGGAGCTACACCTAACTTATCACGAATATGTTCATTCCTTAATTTATCTTTCAATGTTATACCACTCATCTATCTAAGCATTCTCATCTCGTCAACTTTTATTTTTTAGATATTATGGTTCTTCGTCGCCCAACATTCCGATCCATATAGCATAGTTGGTCTTATAGCTGTCCTATAAAACTTCCCTTTCAATTTTAAGGGTATTCTACGATAACATAGCACACTTGAAGCACTTCTCCATTTTACCCAACCTGCTTTAATCTATGCATTACATCATCTTCAATTTCTCTTTTAGCATGCATAATAGCTCCAAGGTATCGAAATCTACAAGTGCTATTTATTTCTTCATCATCAAGTTTAACTTTGTCTCCAATATTCCTCCTATCATTACTAAAATTACATTTCATATATTTTGATTTATTTCTACTTATCCTAAAGCCTCTAGATTCCAAAGCTTTTCTCCATAATTCTAACTCAGCCTCTACTCCGTCCCTAGTTTCGTCAATTAATACAATACCATCTACAAACAACATACACCATGGAGCCTACTTTTGAATACTCCTAGTCAATTGGTCCATCACTAAAGCAAAAAAGATAAGGACTCAAAGCAGATCATTGATGTACACCTATGGTAATTGGAAATTCTCTAGTTTCTCCATCTAAGTCCTTACACTAGTCATTACTCCATCGTACATATCCTTAATGACATTGGTATGGCTACAACATGCACTTTTTTTTTTTCTAGAACCTACCATAGAACTTCCCTAGGTATCCTATCATATGCTTTCTCAAGGTCAATAAATATCATATGCAAGTCCCTCTTCTTTTTCCTAAACTTTTCCATTAATCTTCTTAAAAGATAAATAGCTTCTGTGGTAGATCTCCCAGACATAAAACCAAATTGATTTTCTGAGATCTTCGTTTCTAACCTTAATCTTTGTTCAACTACCCTTTCCCATAGTTTCATCGTATGACTCATAATAAGTTTAATTTCACGACAGTTATTACAATTTTGAATATCTCCTTTATTTTTGTATATAGGTATTAAAGTGCTTTTCCTTCATTCATCTGGCATTTTCTTAGTTTTTACAATTGTATTAAATAAATTTTTTTTTAACCATATAATTCTGTTATCACCCAAACATTTCCAAACTTCAATTGGGATGTTATCTGGTCCCATGGCTTTCCCATTTTTCATCTTTTTTAATGCATACATAACTTCGTTAACTCTAATTTTGCAAATAAATCTTATATTTTTAGTCTTTTTCTCATTTGACAATTCTAAGTTTAAGCCTTTTATTTGGTTTTCGTTAAACAACTTATTAAAGTAACTTCGTCATTTTTCTTTAACATCTTCGTCCTTAACCAAGACAATATCATCCTCACTTTTTATACATTTTACATTTCCTAAGTCCTTGCTCTTCCTTTCTTTAGCTTTAGCAAATTTAAATATATCTCTTTCCCCTTCTTTTGTACCTAATCTATCATATAAACTATTAAAAGATCTATATTTAGCTTCGTCAACGGTCCTTTTTGTATCTTTTCTTGTCTCCTTATATTTTTCAAAGTTATCTCTATTTCTACATTTTTGCCAAGTTTTATACCAAATTCTTTTTGTATTTATGATTTTTTGTACATTTTTATCCCACCACCAACTCTCTTTGCTATTCAAGAATCTTCCCCTTAATTCACCTAAAATCTCTTTTGCTATCTTTTTAATAGAGCTAGCTAATCTATTCCAAAGAGCATTTGTATCTATCCTATCCTCTATGGTCCAACCCCCATCTTTGATCATTTTATCTTAAATTTTATTAAAGTTTCTTCTTTTATGTTCCACCGTCTAGTTCTCCTACACTGGTTTATTTTATCCTTTTTCTTCTATTTTTTAATACATATATCTAACACTAAGACTCTATGTTGTGTGGTTAGGCTTTCACCTGGAATTACTTTATAATCCTTGCATAATAGATGATCTACCCTCCTAGTTAAAAGAAAATCTATTTGACTTCTATTTTGTCCACTTTTAAAGGTTATTAAGTGTTCTTCTCTCTTCTTAAAGCAAGTATTCATTATACTAAAATCATGTGACATAGCAAAGTCTAAGATTATCTCCCCAGACTCATTTTTGTCTTCATATTCATATCCTCTATGTATTCTCTCATAATTTTAATTATCTTTTCCAACTTGTCCATTCAGATCTCCTCCTATAAATATTTTCCCAGTCCCTGGTATGCCTTGTATAATACTATCCATATCTTCCCAAAATTGTCTCTTAAGATTTTCTGCTAAGCCAACTTGAGGAGCATAAGCACTAATGATATTTATTATCTCTTATCCTAATTCCATCTTGATTTTTATAATTCTATCCCTTACCCTAGTTACATCCACAACTCTATCTTTTAAGTTTTTGTCTATAATAATGCCTACTCCATTATGTTTTTCTTTTCCAATGTACCAAAGTTTAAATCCTGATTTATCGATTTCTCTAGCTTTCTCCTCCACCCACTTAGTTTCTTGGAGGCAAATTATATTAATTCTTCTTCTAATCATTGTATCCACAATTTCCATGCTTTTACCCGTAAGTGTCCTTATATTTCAAGTTGCTAATCTAATCCTAATTTCCTGAACTAACGTCTTTACCTGCCCACGTCCAGAATGACGCTGGAACCCTCGCATATTTGACACCGTACCCGGGCGCCGACATGGCGCTTCACTTTGGGGCGACGACCTAGCCCACCCTTGCCCACTTTTTGCTACACCCGGGTGGTTCAAGTGCAACGCGTTGCTCGTAGGGGACGCCCCAATAAATATTCGGTAAGGATTCATGTCATAGTGATTTGACAAATTTTATGCTAGCTGTCAGCTACCTAACGCAACCCTCCTCCTTTACCTGGGCTTGAGACCAGCTGTGTGTGAAAAAATTAGGACATTAAGTGCATCACAGGCGGAGTTAAAATTTCAAAAAAGCATAAAAAACTAAAAATAATCAGGATCTCTACTTTCCTCAATTTTTTTCATGTTCTAAAAATTTACTTTTAGCAATTTAAGTTAGCCATGTGATTGATTCAAGAAAATTTAAGTAGTCAAAACTTTGCAATTGAATGAAATTTTGTTTTGGAAAATCATGAAAATTTTCAGATATTTAAATTTGTCTTACAAAATTGAAAGGGGTGCAAATTTAATTATTTGTTAAAAGCATTGTCAAATATATGTATAATAGGAATATTTTTTAATTATTTCAATGGAAGGTGCTAGATCCGCCAATGTTTGTCATTGATGGTACAATTGGCACTTCTGCTTGTAATTGAGTTCCAATGCAAGATTAATGTCAATCTTGGAAATAATGAATGCTAGAAAAAGTTGATATATGATGGTAAGGTATTTTAGGGCAAATCATTACCAATAGAAAACTAGTGAACTTATTATTTTGCTTCCATTTAGCTAATGCATTTCAAACAAAGATGAGTGCATATAAGAGTGTAAATAGTTGAAATTTTTCATTAAATCTAAATTATCTATAATGATTCAATCATATTCTCAAATGAACATAAATATGCTAATATGATTCATGCAATGATTTATAAGTCTTTGTTGTTGTAGACATTTTGTCTTAATTTTAAATTTTTAGTCTAATAATGCCATATTGTTTTTGGAAAATCGGTGCTGCTGTTTGGCTTGTGCAATTAGAAATTCATAGAAAATTTCAATCCGAATATATTGTGCTCATACCATATTATACAGTAATAGCCTTAATTTTAGTTCTCTTTAATATACTTGCTATTTGCAAAGTGGTAGATGCTAACTTTCTTTTCCTTTTTTTCCCCCTGTTTTGTTTTGCTTTTTCTTGGGGGTGGGGGATTGTTGAATTTGGTGATGGTGTGGTTTTTAGGCATTTCAGAATTGCCAAAGTCTAATGGTTTTCTTATAATTGAAGCAAATGGTGGGTTGAATCAACAACGGCTATCGGTATGTTTTGTTCTCAATAAAAGAATTGGTTTCCTCGCCTTTTAACTACAAAGTATATTTTTCCAGTCTTTACTTTGTTTTGTGAACTTGCATGTGTTCAGGTGTATGCTACTTGTTTTATTTTTCTTTTTTTTTCCTTTTCCCTTTTCCCCATCTTGCTAATATTGATTTTGATAATATTTTTTTTGGTATTTGTAACCTATGCTTGTTAATGTGTTCTGAAATTGGCATTTAAGGGTGGTGTTTATTTGCACATGGTTCAATTTGTTGCTAGATTTTCTCATTGTATTGACTTGAAGGCATGAAGATACATAGGGAAGGTGCTTTACAAGTGAAATCTTGAAAATTTCTCAATATAAAACGTCTTTGTCTTTCTGTATATAGTCGGATCTTGGTTCCTCTAAACAGTTAGTGGGCAGCAAAAACCTCAATATTACTATGCTTGCAGCCATGATATTTCCCAATATGTGATTATGTTCCTGTCTCTTGTTGTCTTGCTCTTACACTTCCTCTCTTGGCTGGGTTTTCTTCTTAGCTTTTGATCAGTTTGTGCATAACTAGGTATGAGGCATTATGGTTACATGCTTTTAGCACAAGTAGTTACGGGGTTTGCTATGACTTTTTATTATCATCCGACCATTAGTTAGGCTTTTGGTTCTGTTTAATACATAATGTTCGAAGCTTACTTTGGTTAGTTAATCCAATCAGTTCATTTATGGTCAGCAAGTGTGATGGTCCTAATGATGGTCCTGCACGTATTTCGTGTATATCTCATTGGTGGATTTAAAAAACCTCACTAATTGACTTGGGTTACAGGTGTGGTTACTTGGGTTATAGGTGAGATTATGACTGTATTGGCTCCATCTTTTGATGGCGGAGGTTATTCCTTACATCCTTACATTGGGATCAAATTGGTTATTGGGCAGCAAAAATTTAACAGGTGTACTTGATTGAATGGAAAATTTTTGATTTTCAGTTGGAAAATTTGGGGAAGGGTTTTTTCGTTCACTTAGAGGAGAAGTTTCAAAATAGGAACTGGTGGATTAAGATTACTTTATCTGCTGCAAGATGGATCTAAGATTGTTTACCTTTGGTTTTCTTGAGAATAGAGCAATTTATCCGCTGTAGGAAGTTTGGCATTATATCATATTGGGTGACGGTTAAAGCAAATAATAAGGATAAGTTTTTGGAGTTGGTTTATTTGATTTCAGCCCTTGGAGGTTTTGATGCGGAGAGTTTGCGTATGTATGTGTGAATGCTATTATCAGTGTTGTGTTTGGTGTAGACGAGTAGATCTAAAGAAAAGGTCATTACTTAATCTTTAGGGAACCTTGTTCAGAGTTGGAAGGACATTTTAATCATAAATTTCATGCCTTTGAAATTAAGAAGGGAAAAATGATACAAAATGTTGATTTTGTATTAAAATGAAAGAATGGGTACAAGTTGGTGTATTTTCTTTACAATAGAGAGTGAATATTCCTCTAAAGAGCATGTTCTCGAATGAGGCAGTGGTGGATCTTCCAATGGATTCGATGATTTGTGGAAAGAAGGACTTGTGTTTGATCTTTTATCTCCTTAAAGAAATTTTGAGGCTTTGAGGAGCGCGTTCTCGAATGAGGCGGTGTTGGATCTTCTGGCTGAAGAATTTGTTGACTGAATTTGTGATATTTGATTTCCTTAAAGGATTTTCTGGTTTGTGAGTTTGAAGAATGTGTTCTCAAACGGGGCAATGGTGGATTTCTCAAATGATGATGATTTGTGGGAAAATGTATTTGTGTTTGATCTTCATGGGCATGAGCTTGATCATGAAGAAAATGTTTGAACAAAGAGTGGATTGCAGAAGAACTGTCAGAAACTTCTTGTTTTTTGATTATGACAACTTTGATATTGAGAGAGTTGTTGAAAATTGGAGGTTAGGGTTTTCACCACCCGTGGCTCTTGGTTGGGAGCTCCTTTTGGGAAGCCATGAGATTATTTATAAGGGAAACTAAGGTTAGGTGAAACCCCAGAAGCCCTCATATCTTAACATCTGTCCTTGCGCAAGATATGACCTTATGGGTTAGCCATGTTTTAACAGTTAGTCCTGTCTCTGATGTTGGGTCCAAAATGTCATTTCCTTAATGAAGACTAACATGAGTTTTTAAAATTGAGCTCATTAAGATAACTAGTCAAATGAATTTTTATTTTGGCTGATTAAATTTAAGTAGGCATTGACAACTTTTTAATGCCTATGGATGTTACAACTGGAAGTACAGAGGTAGCAAAGGATGAGTGGTGGTGCGGCAATTTATAGGTTCGAAACTCATGTGCGTTGGAGTGAGGGCAGCTTGTGGTTATAAGATCTCAAGGCAGCTAGAGTTTGTGAGTGGAGGGGAGTGCTGGCATATGGCTAAGAGTGGTGTGACTGCATGGGCCTGAGCAGGTGGGGCCAGGGTTCTTGACAACATCACTGTGCACTTGGTTCAGCTTATGGAAAATAAACGGCTTTCTTCACTAAGTTCTGTGGGTTAGTGCAACACTCTTGTTAGTCAGGCCCCTCATTTAAAACATGCACTTGAGGCCAATCTTTCCTGCCGCATGGTTATGATGGTAGGGCTTGAAGGCTGGGGGCTTTAAAGGTGGAATTTATCCATTTGAAAAAGAAAGGATGCTAATTGTAATGATTAGGCTCAAATTAAAGCCTCTAAATCATGAGGGCAATTGTTTGGCTTTGAATGTTACGGGTTTGCAGATGGAGAAGGGGAGTTTGCTCTTGCAAGTGTCCGGGCCATTGGTTGCTGCTCAGCGGGTGTCAAGCCAATCTGTTGCTTCCTCTTTGAAAGCTGTCCAATAATAGATTGTGTTAATGCATTGGATGCTTTTCTGTTGCATGGTATCTGTCCAGCTGGAGGAAAGGGAGTATGGATTCTTGGGGTATCATTTTGATAATGAAGAATTGTAGGGCTGAGTTGTTATAGTCATGGCATCTGGTGCTTGGGATTCCCTCCTCTGATGAAAAGTAGCTCGTCAAATGGTTTTCATAAAGCTTCTTCTGGTGGATCAAGTGGTGGGAAAGAGAGTTTTGTCTTTTGATGAGGTGACCTAAGAGCTTTAGTTGGAAGCTAATGGATGTGAAAGTTTACGGGTGGGCAGGAGCCTCAACATTCTGGGGATCAATTAGATGTCCAAGATTGCAAGGGCTCACTTGTGCAGGCGCTCCCTAGGACAGGGGGTGTTTGTGGGGGATTTGATGATGGCAAGGTATGTGACGAGGCTGAATCCCAAATGTTCCAAGGTTTATAATCGTCAGATAGTAAGAACAAATTTAAAAGGGTATACTAATGGCAGCTTTTTCATTGAGGATGTTCTATGTGATTTTGAGATAGATTGAGGTGGAAAGCATAGTGAAGACTATCTTCTTAAGGAGAAAAGGAAATGGGGCGATGCTGAAGAATGAGAGTGAGTTTGATAATGATTTTGGCTGTGCTAGTGGTTTGCTTTTGGATGAGGTTTGTGAACAATTTGGAACAATTGGATATGTGTTTTATTCATCTAATTTACTTGGTGATATCCGCCAGAAGGTTTGGAGGATTTTCCTATTTTCCAGGATTATGGATTGGATAAAGAGAAGAAGAGTAATTAGCGTATGGATGGGATTTTGCCTTCTCCGTGGAGGAAATATGTGGAAGGATATAGAAGCTCAACAACTGATGGACTAGATGTATTTTTGGTTGTTTAATCCTAGAGGAAAACAAATTCAGTTGGATGTTGGAAAGAGTAAGGCAAAGAAAGGCCAGTGCAAATTAGCAAATTTGCAGTGCTCCATTAGTCTATTATGACGGAAAGGGTTTCAAGAGGGGTTCTCTTATCAAGTTTTTGTTAGGTCATTTCTTTCTTTGTTTTCTGGTTTTTCTCTATTGAGGATTTCTTATCCACCCCTAGGGTTTGATCTCCTTGTCTTCTTTCTTCATACAACTTATTTTCTTTCATATGAAAAGTATGGATAATTGTCAATTTATCAAGCATGGGCATGGAGATGGGTGCACAACATGAAGTAGATGGGATATGGCACAAATATGGTGATGGGCAAAATCCAAAAATTGAGGGCACAAGTCTTGACACTGCATGGATACATTATATATATATATATAGAATGAATAAGAAAATATATGGATAAATAAATATGTTAATCAAATCTGGAAATATAATAGTAATTTTTTGATCAGTGAAAGTATGTTAGCAGCATAATCACAACAATAAGAGCAACCATCAAAGCATAGAATCACATCTATAAATTGTAAACCAATAATTACTATTCAAGCTTAGTCACATTCAAATTTTTTTTTGTTTTGCACACAAGCTCCATTGAGAAACTTTTATAGAAATTTGCTGTCTTTTTTTTTTTCTTTAAAATAAAAATTCAAGTCATATTTCTTTACTTTTATGAAGAGACAAGGGTACTCTGGTAGGACATTTTTGGAAAGAAGGGAAAATATTTGGAAAATTGGCACGTAGCTGTGCTGAATGCCCTTATCCTAGTCTGAGCCAGCTTAGGTTCCCAGTTCCCACACAGCCATGTTTCCTATTCTCTTTTTATTCTTGAATCCTGCTTTGTAGACTGGCCAAGTCAGACAGCGTCTGCTAAACCTTTCTTCCCAATCAAACCTTGCTCTTCTTGACTAGTGAGATTGAGATGTCACCTCTCTTTTTGTACCTCTTGATTGTTGAAATGATACTATGTATTAAACTTTCTATTAATATGCTGTAACTATCTTACCTATGGTAGTAATTTATGCTGTACCTTATGTAATATATTTGGTCTTATTGGGGAGCATTGAGTTTGCCTTTTTCACTTTTTTTTTTGGATAGTTTATGCCGTCTTTAGTTTCAACTGCTTTTGGTTCGCAGAATAGAATAGATGATGGTAGTATGGTGGAATATAATAGATGATTATAGTATAAGGATATGATAGTTTACAAAAGAAAATGTTTTCTGTCCTTACGAAGAAAATGGCTATGCTGAAGTTCTTATTGATCCATAACATGAAATAGACAAAGAACTTCCCAAATTTTGCAGGGGCAATGTCTATTCCTATCATATTCTATGTGGATTTTCAGTTTTGAAAGTTTTGAATGATAGGAGATGGAAGAGTTATCTTCTTTGCTGTTTTGTTGAATAAATGTCAAGTTTCTTAGTAAGAGGATAGTTGTTTCTGGTCTTTGGATCCTTTGGGTGTATATCCTTGCAAATCCTTTTGTGAATTTTTTACTAGATCTAATTCCTCTTTTCCTCTCTATAAATCCATCTAAAAGGCCAAAGTCCCCTCTAAAATCAAGCTTTTCGCTTGTTGGTTGTGCTTAATAAAATCAATACCAATAACTTGTTGCAGATTAGGAGATCTTTGAAGGCTCTCTCTCCATATGTTTGTGTGCTTTGTTTCAACTGTTCGGAATCTGCGTCGCATTTTTTATACAATGTGAGTTTGCCTGGAGGGTGTGGAATAAGTTATTTTGATTTTTTTCGGCTGGTGTTGGGTTTATCCACAAACAGTAGGATTTTTTGGCAGTTTCTTTTGTTGGTTTTGGCTGGGAGAAGGAAAGGACAACACTCTGGATTTTTTTTTTTGGCAGTATTTTGGAGGCTGTGGATGGAACACAATGCACATATTTTTTTCTGGGAAGTTGTTGTATTTGCTGGTTCGGGAGGAGATTCATTATTTTGCTTCTCTTTGGTGTTTGGGTCTTGGGAACTTTAAGGGGATGAGCTTTTTGGATATTCAGCGATTGGCGATATTTGCTGGACTTTTAGGGTGTGCTGGTTTTGATTTGTTTGTTTATGCTTTTCGGTTTCTTCTCTGTTTTTGTCTGGCAGATTGTGCTAAATTGATGTCTTATTCTCTTGGTTGTACATTCTTAATCGATTAATAAAATTCTTCTTTTGCGAAAAAAAATATAGAAAAAGAAAAATTATCACACAAACTTTTGCATGAGTAACAAGTTTGAAAGTTATATTATCCCTGTAAAATTTCTATTCCATTCCATAAACCAAATGTGATCTCTCGGTTTTCCTGGGGAGGAGACTTTTGGATGTATGCTGTTTTTGTGATATTTTGGTGTATCTGATTGGAGGGTAATTCTAGAATCTTCAGGTTTAGTTATTCCTATTGTTTTGTTTTGGATTGGTTTGTCTTTCATGCATCACTTCAGTGCTGTGCAAATGAATTTTTTAGAGGCATTCTCAACTGATTTGCATAGGGTTTGGAGACCTTTGCATCAGTAACTTTGCGATTTGAAGTTCTCTTTATTGTTTTCCTTATTGTCTTGGTGGATGCCTTATCCTTCTCTTTGTATCTCCTTTCCTAATTCTCTTTGTAAATTCCTCTTTTTTGCTTAAAAATTCCTATTAAAATGATAAAGAATTTTGAGAATCAAAGTGGGAGAAATTGTTTTCATCTTGCCATATGTGATTCATCCACAGAAGAATTTTGTTGATTTTATTTAAGTTGTGACCATATCATGAATCTGAGAATTTTGTTGTTGCCTTGCATTTTCGCTATTTGTTGTTGTGCTGTGAATGTAAGAGAGTAGATGTCCATGGGGATATGTGTTGTGCTTGCGGTCAGCCTAGTTATTTGGTTTTTTGTTCTGTTTGTTTTATTTATTCTGCTTCTTTAGGTATTGGTCATATTATTCAGGTTTAGACTGCAGAAGGGATTTTACAAGTTCATCTAAGCCTGAATAACTTGGATACATAACTCTAAATTAACTAATTGCATTGATTCTGTTTTATGAGTCTTGCAATACTTAGTGTTCATTGATAACTTTTGTTGATACAGATATGTGATGCAGTTGCTGTGGCAGGACTACTTAATGCCACTCTTGTCATTCCAATGTTTCATTTAAATAGTGTGTGGCGAGATTCCAGGTGACAATCATGTGATGTTTTATTGTATTTTTTTTTTTTTTGAAATTTTTTTATAATGTTCTATGAGTCATTCTTGAATTTTCAAATATCATTGCCATGTTTATATTTAATGCAACGTAGTGCTAACGCAGGATGGCTAGGGGAAATTGATTTGTGTCAGAGTTTCCAAGGGAAGTTGGGAATATGTGAATTAAGGCTAGAAAATCAGGGTTTCAAATCCAATCATGGCTAATTAATTATAATAGTAAAGATAATAAAGAATATAATGATTAGCCTCTCATTGATAGGTTCTAGGAATCACTCCTATGGAGAAGGCAGCCTTGCACTTTCTAATGTTTAACCGATCAATTTGTACCAATGTTAATGATAATATGTCATTCCAATGTGCGGAGAAATATATGACTCTTGCTACCTTAACCCTAGCAATAGGTTATTTTGGTAATGGAAATAAACTAATTCCGGCTCTAAAAACTAACTAGATAAAGTGGAAGTAGCTTTATATTTACCCAAAATATGGAGCCAAAAGACGCTTGAATTATGGCCAATAATAACAAAATAGCACGTGGACAGTATTGCTACATTGTCTGTGTACTGTACTTGCGCTCAGCTCAACGAAGGTTCCCAAAATCAAAATTCAATTCAGCTTCTAAGTCAATCCTCCGTATCATGCTATAAAACTGATGTTAGGAATAAGTGCTACTGAGCATGAATTCTTAGGGAAAATTGCATAAAAGTACATTCTTCTTCACAACACCCTTTCTATGGAACTGATGTTAAACTCTTATAATATTGTAAGAACCAACCAGTTACCCTGGAAAAAAATGCCATACTTAAATCTTATAGTCTCCTTGCGCTTTATCTATATCCATCCCATAGATTGCTATGCTCACCTCATCATCCTCAAGACATTGGTCTAAACAGCAAGACGTCTCCTCAGTGATTGGGCACCAATCCATCCCCTTAATCATGTGTCTAATGGAGATTGTTTAGTACATAAATCCTTAAAAACCCCTATAATCTTCTCTGCATTTTCCCACTGATCATACACCACTTCCCCAGAATATAGTTCCAACTCCTTAATCATCCTTCCTGCATATAGATTATAGGAACTCTATGAAAAATTGGAATACCTATCTTGGAAAAGAGTATCCGCCATCTTATCCAATCTGTGGTATGAGAATGGGGGCATGATTTTTATAAGCCATCATCTTAGTTCATTTTATAATTGTGTACAAGGTCTTAAATTTAAATTTAGAAAATTTTTTTTGATGCTACAGAATTACAGAAATTTTGATGTCAATGTTTTTTTGATTTCAATTTTAGAAAATGGAGTAAAATATGGAAATTTTTTATGAAACTTTAGAAATTGTTAATAAGCATAATAATGCAAGATTTAGAACTAAAATATTATAAATAAAATGCATCAATTATAGATATGTGGTGTATGAGGTTAGTAACTGTAATTTTTTAGTCATGTTGAAAATATTCAATCAATATGATGAAATTCATAGACTAGTTAAATATTATTTATTATACAAATGCAAATAATTTGGAGATAAATGGTGAAATAAATCTTGTAGCTAATATCTAAGTTTAATCAATCATATCCTTGCAATCATCTTTATTTCCATATGAAATAAAGAAGAATAATTAAGAGTAAAACTTCAATTTGGGTTTTGAATCTCTAATTTTAATCGAGGAAAATATTCTTTTAGTTAAAATTTCAACAAATTTCTCTAAAATTATGAGATTTGGATAAATTTCATTGTGGAAATTTTAATGAAGATTTTTATAAGATTGAAATTGACTGCCATTTTGTTTTTTGAGGATGGTGGAAAAGAAACAATTTGTGGCAATTTAAGACCATGATTGTGTAATGGTTTTGGATCTATGAAAAAGGGTAAATCAAATGCTGATCAACAAAGATATTATGAAACGTGATCAAATTAATTCAATGCTCTGTTATAACATCTGGAAATATGAAGTCTCAGCTGCAGTTGGACATTACGTTATTCTGTTTTTCTTGTTGAATCATGAATGAGTTTTTTAATATAAAAAAGCTTTTATTCTGTTTTTCTTGTTGAATGGCTGTTTTAGTATAAAAAAGGTACTCCCTATATATCCTGCTTCCTGCTTCTCCTTTTATGTCATGATCTAATTTTTTTTTTTTTCAAAATATCAGCTTGGATTTTGGTGTGATATTTTTGTTGTCGATTTGCTTGCTTCATCAAAATTCATGCTTTAAAGATTATTTTGTGCATTTTATATTTTAAATCCCATTTGAGCTATAAAGTTGCTGCTGATATTTTTGGTTTTCCTATAATTTTTTATTTGTTGCAGCAAGTTTGGGGACATATTTGATGAAGAATATTTCATACATGCGCTTGGAAAAAATGTTAATGTGGTCAGGGAGCTCCCTGGCGATGTTCTTCAGCGGTTTGACAATAATATAAGCAACATTGTGAACCTGAGAGTAAAAGCTTGGTCAAGTCCAACTTACTATCTCGAAAAGGTGCTTCCCAAGCTTGTACAAATGGGGTATGTGCCTTTACCATTTTATCATAGGGAGCTGCTCCTGAAAGCAACTGTAGGAAATTTATGTTGATCGTCTCTCTCTCTCTCTCTCTCTTCATGGAGTTAAGTCTAGTTACATCCTGTGTACAACTAGCTAGTATTTGATTCAGAGAATTGTAGAGGGAGAGAAGAGTATAGAAGAGAGAGAAAATGTTGACAAACATCTATACCAAGGGATAAACGTTAAAGTTTCATTTTCAAGTGCAAGTCATCCTAATTCCTAATCCATTATATAATGTAGATGTTTGCCCAAAATTTCTGAGTTTCTTGGATTTGAATCTTCAACCATGTTTCGAAAGCTATTGCCTTCTGGTGTAACAGTAGGTGCTCGATTCTAAATGGCATTAGAGCTAGGGTCGTGGGTTTGATTCTCTGCAGGAGCAAGCAGTAGCTAGGTTGAGGAGAGGGGAGATTGTTGTCCATGGTGTGCAGAACTTTGGACCACCCGTGGAGGTTTGGCAAGTGACAGTTGCAACGTGCTGCTTGAGCTGTTGTAGTTTAAGGGATTTAGTTGCAGTCTCACTATTAGTTATAGCTTACTCTTTTATAGAAGGTTGCACTTGTCATTGGAAAGGTTATTAAAATTGGGATCCTATGTAGGATTGCTAGGTTTTCTAGCAGGACCAGATTGTAGGGTAGGATTGAGGACTGTAATATCCTACTAACTAGACAAACAAATGTGAAAAATGCATATGTATGATATTTTGTTCATAAATTTTTATGGTATAAACAAACAAAATTGTCTATTAAGTGGTGAAGACTCAAAAAATCACAAGTAGCCCTATGGGAAAGCCCTCATTTGACACACACATAGATTTTCAAATGGTTGCATTCTTAACTGAATTGAACCACTTATAATAAAACGAAATAAATTTTTATTAAAAAAATAATAAAATAAATTTTAACATAAATCAGCCAATAAACAACTATATGACATGAGCACCCAAATTTTTTTTTTCTTTTTAAAATAAAGTTTTGGCAAACAAAAGCCACTGTCAAGGTAGTTCCTCATCATTTTAATGTCAACATATGCACCACCATTTGTTTTGCTAGTGTCACTAAACCATCATGAGTGACTTCATCATACCTATCATCAAAATCATCTACAATATTATCATTATTATCATCAAGTGCATTAGTGTATTATCTATCTTATTAAAAGTTTGAACTAGTTAATAATCATCAATGTCAAGTGCATTAATATATTATCCTTTTTTTTTTTTTTTTCCTTTTTCCCTCTGACTTCTCTCATTACTTTTCCTTGGCATCATGGCTGCTATAGGGTATGAAAGGAGGGGATTGGTGTCAATCCCTTCAGATTAAAGGGAAATCTTTCAATGATAAAGTGGGTAAGGAATATTTTCAGTTTGTTCTTGAGTGTGATCTGCAAGCTGAAAATGGAAAAGTGTTTGACCATGTTAAAATTGGAATTTTTGCAGTACATTCTCAGACTTATGGGTTTTGGGGAAATGTGATGGTGCTGGATTTGTTAGTGTATTTCTATCCCTTCATTCTCAGTTCTCATTAATGGCTGCCCTATGGATTTTTTTCCGTTCATCTTGTGGTCTGAGACAAGGGGATCCCCTCTCCCCCTTACTGTTCATCATAGTTTTGGAAGTGTTGAGCCTTATGAGTTATTATTATTAAAGCCAACGGAGGTGACCTGCTCAAGGTGCTTTGCATCAGGAATAATGCAAATGTCTCGCATAAGATCTTTGTGGATGATACTATCACTTTTTGTGAAGATGATCTTGAGTAATCCTTAATCTCAGATGCATTCTGCTTGGGTTTGAAGCAGTTTTAAGGCTGAAAGTGAATTTGAGGAAAAAGTGAAATTATTCTCGTGGGGACTTGCTGCAGGCCTCTGTTTGTGGGCCTGTTGGGATGTAAGTTGGGGGCCTTTTCTGTTACTTATCTCGATCTCCCTCTGGGTGCCAAGTTTAAAGAACAGGGAGTCTGGGAGTCCATTGTTGAAAGGTTTGAAAGAAAACTTGCTGGGTGGAAAAGGAATTTCTTGTTCAGAGGAGGAAGACTCATGCTTGTCAAAAGCTCTTTATCCAACTCTCAGTCTACTTCATTTCTCTTTTCCCTATCCCTTGTTCAGTAACATGGAGATTAGAAGGAATACAAAGGACTGAAAGGAGCCTTTGGGGGATCACAGTGGAGGAGTTCAAATATCATCTGGTAAAGTGCGTGGTGGTTAAACAACCTATTCATAAGGGAAGGCTAGGTCTTAAATCTCTTACTACTTTAAATAAAGCGCTTGGGGGGAAATGGCTTTTGATATTCACAAAAGAGAAGAACCATTTCTGGAGGGAAGTCATGGGTACCAAATACGACCTTCATCATAATGGTTGGGCCTCGAAAGATTTGAATGGAGATCACAGTGAAGGTGTTTGAAAATTCATAGGAAAGATTGGAAATCCATTTGAAAGATTTGAATGGAGCTCACAGTCATGGTGTTTGGAAATTCATAAAGATTGGAAACCCATTCAAAAGATCTGAATGGAGCTCACAGTGTAGGTGTTTGCTACCAAACTCATTTCGAAAACAGAAGCCCCAACAAAGGTTGCTTTTATCACATGGGAGGCTACTCTTGGAAAAATCCTGGTCATTGATAACCTGCAGAAAAGTGTTTGCTGCTTGTTAATAGGTGCTTTTTATGTCTGGAGCAAGCTGAATCAGTGGAGCACATCCTCCTGCACTGCTCGATTAGGAAATCTTTGGAATTTGGCCATTTCCTTTATCAAGCAGAAGTGGTTCATTGCAGGAACTGTTGGGGGACGAATTGTGGGCTTGGAAAGGGATCCACTGCAGCAAAGATAGAAGGAAGGCTCTCTCCCTCATCCCCCTTGCCCTTTTTTGAGCAGTGTGAGGGGAAAGAAAAGGAGAGCTTTCAAAGGATCAATTTTTCCCCTTAACCTTGTCAAAGATCATTGTAAGTGATATTAATATTATCCTTTTGTTTCCTTAACACCCTTCAGTGAGGTTGTTCCTTGTTCTTTTGTATTTGAATGGCATCCCCTTGACGCCCTTTAATAAATTCTCTTTGCTGATAAAGAAAATAATCTGAAGTTGAATGGATGGGTGAGGCTTTGTGTGGAAGTGATGAAATGGTTTTCTAATGGTGTGGCTTTGCATTTTTGCAGGCTGGGAAGGAGTTTTCAAAACACCACATTTGGTAATGTGTGGTATTTTTTGGCGTTTCGGCCAACAATATTTGGGAAGTCCGTGGAGATAGGACTGGAATGGGAAGGAAGACGATTTTCAGTGTTCATTCCCGGACAACCAAAAGAAAATTCGTTCAAGAATTCTGTGTGTTGTTAGGGTTTCCCAAAATGGAAAGGATGGTGTTGGCAAAGATTTACAGAGGAGCATTCTCTTGGAGTAGAGTAGTGCTGGCGGAGAAGAATGGGATCTGTGATGAATGTGGTTGCATGATGCAGATGCAGCAGCAACAAGCGATGCAGCAGACGCAACAACAGGGAAGCAGCAGATGTAGGCAAAGCAGCAGCAATTTATTTGTTGGTGGGACATCACCATATGGGGACTATGGCTCGATGGTGGAGGTAGTGAAGGATGGATGGAGTGGGCTGGGGTGCCTGCCATCAATTTGGACTTAGGCTGAATTTTGGTACTCCAGGATTTGAGAACTTGGGCTGACTGAGTAAATAGGCCATAAGTCCACATTTCTTTAGAGGTGATCTGGCCCAATTTCCAGCCCAATGGAGAACTTGAATAAAAGCCAGCTGTCTATTGAAGCTCTTAGCAGTTTAGATCTTAATGGGATTCCTGGCCAGGCCCAAAATTCTAAGTATCACAAATAAGGTAATTAGCACACTACAGATTTTAGACAAATGGACTGTAGAAGCCCGGTACAACCAACTCTCATATGGAGACAGCCCTTCCCTTTTGCAGAGCAGGTTTAATGCCTTATTGCCGGAAAGGGATTCCAAGCCTTCCATCGCGCAACGAAGGGGAATCAGTTGGGTGAGTCCAGCAGGGCAGCCTCTGATCAGGGATAGTAGCAACTTGGATAGTCTTGGGAACTGAACTGGTGATGCTGTGCTTTTGGTTCGAGAGGGTTGCAACCAGGACGAGGGATTCATTAAGAAGTTGACCGCAGCATTAGCTGAGGGAGGGGCCTGCACTAAGGTTCACGAAGGTGGTATGGGTAATATAGAGGTTGGCTGCTGATGAGGAGAATAATTCTACTGGTAGGGGAAAAATTTTTGAGAAGGTTTATGTTTGCAGGTGGATGAGTGAGATAACTCTTCTGGGGAGACTGGAAAAAATTTAATAAACAATGCTGAGAGTTTTTAATGTGTTCTGAATTCCCAGAATTTTCAAAAGGGAGATACAATGTGAGGAGTAACAAAGGCAAGGAAATGGATAAATGGGGTGATGTGTCGGATAATGATAGTGATGATACTAGTGAATTTGTGGACAAAGCAAACCTTTGCTGAGATTTGAGATCTGTGTGGCTATGTTTCCGTGTTGTCTGATTTACTTGGGGAGATATGTGGTGCAATCTTTGATGGAAGGTTTAGAGGGCACCTTTGTAATTGAGGAGGATGGTTTGGGTAAACAAGCATAGTGTAAGGGAGGGATTTCGCCCATTCCAGTTGTTGAGGTTGATTTGGAGGACTTGGAAGCTCAACAATTGATGGAGAGATGGGTTTGTGGTTTTCTGGTCTTGGATGTAATGAAGATCACTTGGATGGAAATAAAACGAAATTGAAGAAGTGGTAGCATGAATTAGCAAACTTGAAGTGTTTAGTGAACTATAATTGCAAGGGCTTAAGGAGCGGATTTCTTATTTGACTTTTTAGGTATTTTTGTTTTATTTTATTTTCTTTTTATCTTATTTATTTATTTTTTGTTTTTTTGTTTTTTGTTTTATTTGAGGATTGCTCATCCTATTTTACAGTATAATCCCCTTTTCCTCTCTTAATATATCTTCTTTTATTATAAAAAATCATTAACTAAAAAAATAAAATTTTGTGTCATAATTTTGTTAGTATAAAATAAGCCAAATAACTTTTTAAGTTGTCCATTTCTTGTATAATTATACATTACAAAAACCAAACCTATTTGGCAATTAATTTTATAATTTAGTAAATATTTTTAAAATATTAATGTCTGCAAGATCTTATAATCCTTCCACGATTGTACTATGATCTTAGTGATCCTATTGATCCTAGTACAATCCTACTGTGATCCTACTAATTTGTGACTCTATGTAGGATCAGGATTATCTTGGTAATGTAGGATTGTAGGATTGCAATTTTAACAATCATGGTCATCAGTTACATGGCAGGTCTTGACCAATCTTGATCCTCAGATGTTCTAGAGAGTTTTAGCTTGGTAAATGAAATTTCCATCCAAGATTTAATAATTGTTCCATTCTTAGCCAAGGCAAGACCCATCTTGTTGCCAATAGACTTCCTAATCAAATTCATCGTAACACTCATAATGATCAATTTTAAGAAGATCCCATTCTATTTTGGAAGCTCGTAGCATTGGCTTGAGTCTTAGTTAGGCTTGACTCCCTTAATCCTTCCTTAATCTACCCAACCATTCGTTGAGTGTTCGTTGCAACGCGTGCCCTTCCTCCCCTTGACATGGCATCTTGATTTTAGAGGATGACAACATGTTCATCCACCCCTGCCAATAAATACTCCTTTTCTCGCTTCAGTAGAGGATTTTTTGTGGCCTTGATAGTTAGAAATTATCTGTTACAAAAAGTTAGTAAGGGATGTAATATGAGCTAATTTTTAAACTAGGCTCACAGATGTGTGTATTTAAGTTGCACAGATATGGACATGGGATGTGACAATTCCTAGACTTAGTGATTATTGTTAAAAAATTTGGACATACTCATGGTTTTAAAATTCCATGATATTGTCGAGAAGTTTATGCTTCCTACGATCCTTGAAATCAAAATTGTAGTTAATTTTTATTTTAACAATTTTCTTTTGAAATCTATGTAAATTAAATTTGATCATGGAACAAATTTCCTTGAAATTGAATTTTGAGATTTAAAACCTGAACAAATTTGTTGTTAAAATTTCAGCAAATCATCCAAATTTTATTAAAATCTTGAAATTGTAATGAAATTTGACCATGAAAAAAATTTCCTTGAAATTGAATTTTGAGATTTAGAACCTAAAGTAAAATTTTTCTTATAATGGATATATTTTTCTTTGTTAAAAGTTAAGATTATTATAGGAAGGATATACATGATAGCTCTCACTTATAAAATTTTATGCAAATATGAACTTTGATATTAGTTACAACAGTTCTTCCTTTGTCTAAATTAGTTGTATTTGTAAATAAAAATATTCTAATGATTTATATCTTATGAATTTCACTTAAGTTAATTTAATATGTATAAGGTAATTATTGTGTCATAGTTATTGAATCTTGTACACCACTAATAAGACCCTACGGTTTTATCGTGGTAAAATTGGGAAAATTTTAAGAAGGGAAATTAGTAAGAGAAAATAGGGTTTGATCACTTTGAGGGGATCTGCCTCCAAATTAGCCAAAGGCTATGAATTATGCTATTGCTTGGATTGAAAAGTCCAATAGGGTTACATATATATATAGGGCAGGGAAATTTACTCCTATTATGAATGTAAAATATCCTAATCCAATTCCTCGATGGACTCAATCCCAATTGATTTTGGGAATCCTAACACATTAAATAAAAACCCTAATATTAAATAATAATAACATTAACTAGAATTCATTGGGAATCATAATGGATTTATTAGAAATCCCAATTGATTTGGGAATCCTATCATTAAATAGAAAATTCCAATTGATTTGGGTATCCTAAGATTCTCACCTCGTTCAAATGAACCTTGTTCTCAAGGCTGAGCAGCAATAAACTCTGGGAATCTCTCCTCCAAGTATTGATAAGTTTCCCAAGTTGCATCTTCTGATGATAAGTGAGACTAGTGAACTAAAACTTCTATAATGTCTTGACTTCTACGTTTGGCCCCCAGGCAATCCAAAATTACTTGTGGCTGCACTTGAACCTCACCCATAGGTGCAACATCAGGCAAGTGGCATTGCAGAGTAACTTGCTTCCCTACCTTCTTTTTGAGGCAAGAGACATGAAAAATTGGATGTACCTTAGAACCTGTTGGTAAGTCAAATCGATAAGCAAGAGGGCCTATACATTTTAGGATGTTATAAGGCCCGTCGAATCGAGGAGACAACTTTATTGAAAAACGAACAGTCACAGATATCTGTCTATGGGGCTGTAGCCTGAGAAATACCCAATCTCCCATTAAGAATTCCCTTTCATTATGGTGCTAATCAACTTGCTGTTTCATATGAGCTTGAGCTGCAACAAGAGTTTCCTTGAAAAGCTGAATCCCTCTTTCTTGATCATGTAACTCCTTGCCAACTTGATCAACTATGGATGATCGAGCTGAATACCTGGCAAGAACAGGAGGAGCTCGACCATAAAACAACTTCGAATGGAGTCAACTTGATGGAGGAATGTAAGTGGTATTATACCACCCTTCGATCCATGGGAGCCATCACACCCAATCCTTCGGTTTTTCGCTAGCAAAGCAATGAAGATAAGTCTCTAAGCACCTGTTAAGAACTTCAGTTTGCCCATCTGATTGTGGATGATATGCAGTGCTCATATTGAATTGTGTTCCTTGCAAACGGAAAAACTCCTTTCTAAAGTTTCTGGTAAAGACTTTGTCACTATCATTGACAATATACTGAAGAATTCCATGCAACTTGACAATATTTTTAACTAAAGTACAAGCAACACTTATAGCTGTATGAGGGTGAATTATGGCACAAAAATGAGCATATTTTGTGAGATGGTCTACAACAACAAAAATAGTAGACTTACCATGAGAAGATGGTAGTCCCTTAATCAAATCCATGAAGATATCAGTCCAAGCTTCTTCTGGAATAGGAAGAAATTGTAGAAAGCCTGAACTAGCCACAGTTTCCCCTTTCTGTTGTTGACAAACATCACATTTTGCCCCAAACTTTTTGATTTCATCCTTCATTCCTGTCCAGTAAAATTCCTTAGAAATACACTTGTAGGTTCTAAGAAAACCAGAATGACCTGCAGCCGGTGATGCATGTAATTCTTGCAATATGGTTTGCTTGTGAGCTGAAGTAAGGACTAATAAAATCCTACTTATATACAGTAAGTTTAAAATGTCCCAAAGGTAAAACGGGACTGAAGTTGGCTATTTTTTGTAGCTTTTGGTAATACCTCTAGTATCTAGATTTTGCCACCATTCCTTCCTAATTTGCTCAAGAGTAGTACATGCAGGTATAGAAATAGATATAAGTTCAACTTGTTCAGGAAGTTGTGAGAGTGCATCTGGCACCACATTCTTGGTCCCTTTCTTCTAAATAATCTCAGTCATAGCCCAACAACTTAGTGACCCACTTTTGTTGTTCCATGGAAGAGATTTGTTGGTCCAAAAAATACTTCAGACTCTTGTGATCGGTTCGGATTTGGAAATGCTGGCCGATTAAATACGATCTCCACTTTGTAATTGTATGCACTATAGCTAGCATCTCTTTGTCATAAATAGACATGCCGATGTGGGATGGAGCAAGAGCCTTACTGGTAAAAGCGATGGGGCGTCTATCTTGTATTAAAACTGCACTAATGCCAACTCTTGATGCATCAAACTCAATGATGAACACCTTGTTGAAATTTGGTAGGGCAAGAACCGTGTGGTGGATATTGCGTCCTTAACCTTGAAAAACTTGCGGTAGTAACCAGTTAACCCGAAAAATCCTTGCAGCCTTTTCATTGTTGTGGAATAGGCCAGTTTGTCATCACCAATAATTTAGAAGAGGCAACTAAAACACTTTCTTGGGAAACAATATGCCCAAGGTATTCCATATGTGATCGAGCAAAATTGCGTTTAGATTTCTTGACAAACATATGATACTCATGAAGAGTGTTGAGTACAATTCACAAATGACCTAAATGATCCTCAAGGGATGAGCTATATATGAGGATATCATAAAAAAATATGAGAAAAAACTCATATAGGTAAAGTCGAAAAATGTCATTCATGAGACTTTGGAAGGTCGAAGGTTCATTGGTTAGCCCAAAAGGCATAAACAAGACTCGTAATGGCCATCATGAGTTCTAAATGCAGTCTTTTGAATGTCATCCTTGTGTACCTGAATCTAGTGATAGTTTGATCTCAAGTTAAGTTTGGTGAATTGCTGGGCACCGCCTTAGTCATCTAACAATTCATCCACAATAGGGATAGGATATTTATCCTTCACAGTGTTCATGTTTAGTGCTCGATAATCAACACATCTTGCAAGAGCCATCCTTTTTCTTCACCAATAAGACGAGAAGAATGTGGACTGACACTTGGTTGAATTATGCCTGCATCTAACCTTTCTTTCACTATCTTTTCTATTTTTGCTTTCTAAAAATAAGGACAGTGATAAGGACAGACATTAGTAGTGGCAATAAAGGAATACAGTGATCATATGTTTGTTGAGGTGGCAATCCCTGTGGCTTTGCAAATAGGTCGAAAAATTCTAAAATAAGAGAGTCTAGCCCTTTATCCATGCCAAATTTGATGTTGTAAATCTAGTGCTTGAAGTTGTAACTTGTACTTAGCAACCATGTCGCTCCTTTTTAAGGCGCTTCTCTATGTGGTGGTTTGAAACTGTAGTGACGTTACCACAACTTTTGCCTTTAAGAGTCACTCTCTGGCCATTCATGACAAACTTCATAACTAGTTTAGAGAAATTCCGAATCATTCAATACCTAAAATCACTTCACAGTCTTCCAGTGGCAGCAAAAAGAAATCAACATGCAAGCCATGGTTTTACATAGTAATTTTTGCCTTCAGACACTTGCTCTGACATGTCAAGGTCCTTCCATCTGCTACCTTCACATCAAACTTTTCACATTGCTCCACAGGATAGGCTAGCCATTTAGCAATTTTAGTGTCCATTAAATTATTAGTGCTACTTGTATCAATTAAAATAGTAACAGGTTGGCATTTTAGGAAGCCACTATGTTCATGGTTTGAGGATTAGCATAACCAGCTAAAGCATGAACTAAAGAAGTGTAGATGCGTCATTATCATTAAATTCCAGACATTCATGATTTGAATATGGGGGTCATCCTCAACCTCTTTTGGCTCCTCCATTGGTTCAATAATGAACAGTTGCCCCTTCTTGCAACGGTGTCGTTTATGCCACTTTTCATCACAATGCTAGCACAAACCTTTTGTCATTCTCTTTTAAGTCCCTTTTGAGTCAATCATTTGGCAAGAGGATAGCGAGGAGCAGGTGGTGTGATCGTGCTGCTGACATTTTGCTTACTAATGGTCTTTTGGAGTGACGTCGTTCTTCTCCCAACTTCTCTTCTTCTAATTGTGCAAAGGAAATTGCAGTAGTCATAGTTCATGGCCAACGCACGTTGACCTCACGCCAAATGTCAGGTAGGAGCCCTTCAATAAAAGTACGGATGAGTTGGCTTTCATTCTAATCTTTGGTCCCATTTGATAGCCACTAAAATCGTGTCTAATACTCCAAGACAGTGCTAGTTTGCCGTATTTTAGCAAGCTCTCTATCGATATTCTCATGTCTAGTGTGCCCAAATCGGACAAGTAATCTAGAAACAAATTTTGTCCATGAAGGCATTCCATAATGAGCTGCAAACCAGCCATACCATTGAATAGCATCGCCATCCAAGCTAATAGAAGCAATCTCAAATTTGGATGTTTTTTGATTGCGATGAAAGTGAAAGTATTTTTCAGCCCTAGAACCCCATTGGTAGGGTCATCATTGCCCCCACCAAGGAAATTCCACATTTATACGAGAAGGATCACAATCACGCTCTCCTTGGTAACCTCCTTCATGCAAGTACGGATGCTCCCTACAATTAGTTGATGTGGAGGCATTATCTTCTCTCTCTTTCTGGGAAGATGTCATGAGTAGTTTAGAGAGTGATCTCGGGATCTCTTCAAATTAAGACTTAGTCACTTAGACATATTGCTAAGTTCAACCTTTAGCCTAGCTTCCGTTTGGGACTGTGTTGAATTTTTTGAGGCCATTATGCATGAGTGAAGATAAAGAATTCCAACATCTTGATTTTGTTGGCTGGTTAACGACATTCACAAAAATGATGGCTTTGATGCCAAATGATAAGTGATGCGAACCTCAATCGACACGCATTGAGACCCAGCAAACAATGTTGGAATGCTTGCCCAAGAAACCTAAAAATCAGGTTTTTGACAAAAAACGCCGACCCAACGTTTATAATTGAAACGCAAACTGTAGGTATAAAGTAACAAACCTTGACCCAATGATTATAATTAAATCACTAACCAAAGGTATAAAATTTGAACGCCACAAGAAAGAAATCCTTGATAAGTTCACAAATTCTCTGAAGAAACAAAACCTCACATTTTTTATTCAATGTCCTTTTTTTTGTAGAATGTGGCTACAAGTCTATTTATAAACCCCTCCAATTAAATTTAAATTCAAATTCAAAAATCAAAATCAAAATCAAATTTAAATTTAAATTCAAATTCAAATTCAAATAACAAGACCCTAAACACCTATAACTAATAAACATAAAATAGACCCACGTGCCTATACATATTGAAATAAAAAGTCTACACTAAACACTAGGCTATGTCATCCCCCGTTGTAATGGATTGCACAAATCCTTACGTTGCTTCCTTGATCTTCTTAACTCATGACCTTGTGATTGGCCCATCTGGAACTTGCAATGGATCCTTTAATGGTACTTGTCGATTCTCATCATTCCCCCTCTCTTCAAAAGGATTTGTCCTCGAATCCATATAGTATGAAACCAATACCGATGGCAAGAAAATATTATAGAAACAATGAATTAAAGGAAGATGACAAAAAAAAAAAAAAAAAAAAAAAAAAACTTTGATAAGTACGGTGAATGTATCTGTTGCTTCAGTATCACCATTTTTTTTTCTTTCTCTCTCTATTTTTTTTTCTTCTTTCTATTTTCCCCTTTTCTTATTTTTTATTTTTTGATAACAAAAGATAAAATGATAGTAAACCTGATTTTAGAACCTAAGCTCTGATACCAAATGATGTGAACCTCAATCGACACGCATTGAGACCCAGCAAACAATGTTAGAATGCTTGCCCAAGAAACCTAAAAATCAGGTTTTTGATAGAAAAGCCCGACCCAACGTTTATAAATGAAACGCGAATCGTAGGTATAAAGTAACAAACCTTGACCCAATGATTATAATTAAATCACGAACCAAAGGTATAAAATTTGAACGCCACAAGAAAGAAATCCTTGATAAGTTCACAAGTTCTCTGAAGAAACAAAACCTCACATTTTTTATTCAATGTCCTTTTTTTTGTAGAATGTGGCTACAAGTCTATTTATAAACCCCTCCAATTAAATTTAAATTCAAATTCAAAAATCAAAATCAAATTCAAATTTAAATTTAAATTCAAATTCAAATTCAAATAACATAACCCTAAACACCTATAACTAATAAACATAAAATAGACCCACGTGCCTATACTTATTGAAATAAAAAGTCTACACTAAACACTAGGCTATGTCGTCCCCCGTTGTAATGGATTGCACCAATCCTTACATTGCTTCCTTGATCTTCTTAACTTTTGACCTTGTGATTGGCCCATTTGGAACTTGCAATGGATCCTTTAATGGTGCTTGTTGATTCTCATCAATAAGACTCTAGGATTTTAGCATGGAGAAATTAGGGTAATTTTAAGAAGGGAAAATAGTAAGAGAAAATAGGGTTTGATCACTTCGAGGGGATTTGCCTCCAAGTTAGCCGAAGGCTATTAATTATGTTATTGCTTGGATGGAAAAAGCCCTGTAGGGTTACATATATATAGGATAGGGAAACTTACTCCTATTAGCAATGTAAAACATCCCAATCCAAGTCCTTAATGGACTCAATCCCAATTGATTTGGGAATCCTATCATTAAGTAGAAAATCTCAATTGATTTGGGAATCCTAATAACCATATGACTGTCATTGTTGTATTTTAAATATTTTATTTCTCAATCTTGCAGCATTATGTCTTACAGTTTCTAAAGTTTCACCAAAAAGAACTCTATGCTTTATTTCCATCATATTTTTAACTTGAAATTGGCATCAACATTGACATTTCCAATTGAAATTTCGGTACATGTGAAGCCTAAAAATTAGTTAAAATGGAAATTACCTTAGAAACTTATGACTGAATATGGCAAATAAATATGATATTTTTTTTATACTTCGCTGATACGGAAGGTATTAAAACTTATCAAAGTTCAACAAAAACTACTGTTAGTATATTTTCACAACCAATTTACCTAAAAGCTTAAGCTGTTAGGCTGTGGACGAACAATGTATCAAACCTTAACATTTCCCCGCACAAGCAGCTCAATTGCATGCAGTGAAATAAACAGTGAAGAACATTCACTGTGGGGAACACCATAATTTTTTATACAAAGAGACAGTAAACTCAGGCAAAAAGTATAGAACCCAGGACCCAGCTCTTATACTATTTTAAGCACCTACTTTACCTAAAAGCTTAAGCTGTTAGGCTGTGGGTGAACAATGTATATCAAGCCTTAATAATGTGAAAAGATGATTATTGCTTTGATATCTTTCATGTAGTAGTCAAGCGTGGTTCATGATTGAGAAGGAACATGGATTTTTTGCCTAAGTTAAAATTTTGCAAAGAGTTATGTTATTTTGGATGATATGACTTCCACATTAGGTTTGTGGTGCTGTTCAAATTGTGCTCATGTTTGTTCAGTTGTTGATGTTCTTAAGAGGCATGTGTGCATATTTTTGTTAAACTATACCTTCTAGTCATAGGCTAAAAAAATTAGTTAAGAATGGAAACATTTTCATCTTCCATGCTGCAGGGCTGTACGCATTGCGCCTTTCTCCAACAGATTGGCTCATGCGGTTCCTCCATACACCCAGGGGCTTCGATGCTTGGCCAATTTTGAAGCGTTGAGGTTTTCACAGACCATAAGAATGCTTGCAGACAATATGGTTGAGCGGATGATTAGAAATAGCTCCAAGAGCAATGGAAAATTTGTCTCTGTGCATCTTCGGTTTGAGGAGGTTGTACTTTTTGTCTCTTTCACATTCTTTCAGATGCGCAATTCCCAAATTCGGTTATTTGTTGGCACCTAACATTATTTCTTGGTGCCAATTTTCTATTTACTTTAGGATATGGTTGCTTTTTCATGTTGTATATATGATGGTGGTGAGGAAGAGAAACATGAAATGGATATTGCACGTGAAAGAAGTTGGAGAGGAAAATTTCATAAAAGGGGCCGAGTAATAAGACCAGGTGCAATTCGGATGGATGGAAAATGTCCATTGACCCCAATGGAGGTAAATTAGTTTTAATACTTGCTTGTGGAATTGCTCTTTGTGTATATAATTTTTCTTCTTGTGTTCTCTTTTTTGTTCATGCATTTGGTTTCAATTGCCATTAAACTAGTGCAAAATCATTTTAATAAGGATATGTTTGGGAATATTTTGGTTTGTGGTGGTTCCATTTTTTTTTTTCCACCTAAAGGGCTGACCACCTTAATCGGATTTGTTAATACATGCTTTCAAAAAACTCCTTTGTCATGTTTCACTCTTTTTGAAAAACTGAAACCAAACAAGTACAACACAAATTCAACTGTGGAAATATAAATAAAACAAGCCAACACATTCCCTTATTTTTTGTCATATTCCCCCCTTTGGCAGATGACCTTTATTTTTATTAATGATGGGAACCGACAGAAATTAAGGATGAAGAAGAAAGAAATAATATTGAAATTTAGAGAATGGGGAACGACCAAAAGATAGATGAGAAATCCTCTAAACTGAAAAAGCTAGTAACAGCATGTAGCAAATTATGTTTTGCACCCCTCCTCCTCTCTCTCTCTCTCTCACACACACATATGCCAAATCAATGAAAAAAAAAGAAGAAAGAAAGCAGCAGTGCCTCCGAAAATTTCAGGATAGAGAGTCTCTCACTCTCTCCCCAATATTTAATAACAGTTACAAGTCATCTAATCTGCCATGATACTGGACAACAGTGATATGATAGTTATTCTTTTGAAATTCTTTTTAGCCTTCCATGAGAGTGACCACGGTGACAAGGTTGGCAACTTTCATCAATTGACAGTCTTCAGCAAGCCAAGCCAACATAATTGACAGGGTTTCCAACATGGAATGTAACGTGGCAAGATCATGAAGAGGTAAGCAGAGGAAGCCTACCTCATTCACACAAAGTGGCCTCCAACCTAGCCTTAATCAAAGTTCAGTCCATAACATGGAATATCAAAATTTAATGATAAGTAAACCTTTTAGGTAAGGAGGGAGAGAGATCGACGCCACACTTGTGAGGACCAAAAGCAGTTACTACTGGAAGCTTTAAGAGCAGGAACAAGTGCTAAGTTATCCTGTTTAGCCAAGACAGGGTTAGGACTAGCCTCATCCTTCAAATGGGGAACACCAACCTGAACAAGCCCAAATGAATTTTGACCCACTTTCACCTCCTTAATCTTGGTAGAAATTTTCCCTCCAAATGCTGCAGATAGAAAATAATACATTCACAGAGTTTCACCTCAGAGCTTGCCGCTTTGCTGTCAGTCTGAATTAACTGAAACCCTCAACATTACCATGCTCTTCCCTTTGTCGATAAGAAGATCCTCGGACTCAGAACACATTTGGGATATATATCAGCCTCCTCTAAATCTGAATCCTCAGCAACATCATCTGGCTGATCTGCTCACTGCCACCCATTGCATTACAAGTAGTTGCAATGGCTGTGAACAGGGATATCAAAGAATAGCTGGTTTGCCCCACTACCAGAGAAAGCCTTCAAAGAAACCATTAATTAAATATCCACATCTTGAGCAGGCATCCTGGCATTAACAGGAACTCCTTGTCAACCTGTTTGGGTTAGTCCGAGTACTTTGGAAGAGCTGTTTTATTAGATTTCAAGGCTTTGACAATAGGGAAGATGCTTGATTCTTATGGAATTGTTCTTTAATGGTGATGGATTGAAGCATTTGGATAGAAGAACTTTTGAGGATATTTTTTGGGCTTATACCATCCTGTGGTTTTTACTTTGGGCGAGGGTGGTTTTTATGCCTCGTTTTGGGCATCAGTGGAAGTTGCTTTTCCAGGAGTTTGATTGTCTCACATCCGGAGTGATTGATGATCTTTGCTACATTGATTTTTGCTTTGAATTTTGATAGCTTCATTTGTATTTTTAAATTTTCTTGATCCGTGGAAATCCGATCCTCAGCTTTTTATAATCTTTCTTCCTTTAAATAGTATTTTTTTTCCTTATAAAACAAAAACAAAACAAAACTAAATTCACTGCCATCCAACCCAGGTATAGCAGCTTCACCAATGATTGTAATTCTCAAAGGTGCATGATTGCATGTTTATTCCCATTGTAAAGGTCCTTGCGGGGGTGAGCATTCGGTCGGTATAGCTAGTTTGGTTAATTAACTGAATTAACCAAAAATTTTTGGTTAAAGAATCTTGTTAATCGAAACAAACTGAAATTCTATATTAACCGAATCCTGAAACTGGCTAAACCGAATTTTAGTTAAATTGGTTTACTAATTTAATATTTTAATCTATATAAATATATATAATGTATATAAAATTAATATATATATAATTATTAATTATTAATTATTAATATATATACTAATTGGTTAATTCAGTTAACCAAACATATTAAACCCTAAAACTGAATGAAAATCAAATATCGAAATTCAGTGAAAATGAAAACTGAACTGAACTGAACCTACCAAATTTACTCAATTAATTTGATTAATTTGGTTTTGACCAAATTATGCTCACCCCTACTTTGAGGTGTTCAGTGCTTTTGCTTCAAGCAAAATTCCCTTGGTTCTGGCCCTTCTAAAATCTTTGCAAGAGCCTTCCAAGTTCCAACTTCAGATCATCTTCCCTATAGTGTGACAGTGAGATGATGAGAGATGAAGACCTGTGCATCAATTGTCAAATCCCATCTTTTCCCTTCTTAGTCCCTGTTTGTTTCATATCTAGGGGTGAAAACGATTCATTATGGTTCGGTTATGGAACAAATCGAAAACTGAACCAAAAATTACGGTTTTTAATCGTGCCGAACCGAAATTGAAACTGAACCAACTCTACTATTCCTTGGAGAACCGAACATTTGGCGGTTTGGTTACGGTTTTTTTGGTTTTTTAACCGATTTTTTTTTATGTTCAATGATTTTTTTTCGCATGGGCAGTTGAGAAGCTATTGGACCTTTTGATTTTTCATAATATTTCATAATTTTAACAAATTTGAAACTGTTAGATATTCTAGACCATTGAGAACCTGCTGTTCTTATTTGGCCTTTTGTGAACATATGAATTGTGGTGAAATAATTGAAAACTTGCTGCCTGCTGGTCCTACTAGACCTTTAAATAATAATTGATATGGAAATATAAAAAACATGCATCCTTTTCTTTTTTTTCCTAGTTCCTACTAGCTTTTCTGCTGATCACTTTTGGATCTCTCTTAGGCTTCTACAAACCATCACAATGCAAATTACATATCAATTAACCACAATGTCCCAATCCTTGGGCTCTTTAATAGTTAAGTCTCCTTATCCCTGATTGCACAAAACAAGCAAGCAAATTCATGGGCACTTTAACTGTTATGTCTTCCTGTTCCTAGTTACCCAAAATAAACAAACATTCAAGATAACAAGAAAATATGAAATATCCCAAATTACAAATAAAAACAGACATTAAAATTGTTTACCAAAAAAGAAAATCAATGTTTAGAACTTTCAAAGAATTGAAGTCATCCACATTCTTCATTCCACAGTCTTCAATATTCAAATTGTAGCTTCAATTCTCTGATCTCCATACAAGCATCATTTGTTCTTCCTAATAAAATAAAGAAATTCTAACAAGATAAAATTAAATTGATAATGAATGTTCATAAAAGAAATGAATACATAATCTTACCAATAAATCATCGGCAGTGTCAATACTAGAAGAATTTAGGCCAAATTTGTCTAATTCTGAAATGAATTAAAAAGAAAAAGTTAATAAATTAGAGAAAATAAATACGAAACAATAATTAGAATAAAACAATTAGGAAATGTGAAAAAGATACACTAAGAAATTATCTTGTACCTTTTTCAAGTTTATCAAGTTCTTCAAGGCTTTCTTCATGGTTAACTGGTAGTGGCAGATTTTGCAGCCAATCTTGAGAACGTATAAGAGCCTTCACAATCTTAGGAGTCAATGATGTCCTAAAAGAATCAAGAGCATGGCCTCCCATGCTAAATGCAGACTCGGGGGGCAATAGTAGCTATGGGGATAGCCAAAACATTGCGTGCTACTTGTGAAAGGATAGGAAATCTCGGATTATTTTTCTTCCACCATCCTAAAATATCAAATTCATGACTAGCCTCTTCAAGGTCCTCAAAAAGATACCTATCAAGATCACTCTTGCCTTCCCCACCTTCTCTTTCTAACCTATGCCTCTTGAATTTATCCGCCATAAGCATCCTTATCTTCATTGATGGTTTCTTAGCATCCACCATGCCACTAGAAGAACTAAAGCCAACTTTAGAAGTTTTACCACTAGGTCCACTACATTGCCTACCCCCATTTTGTTTTGTACTCATCAAACATAGAAAAAGTAACATCTTTCACCTTTTTACTCAAAATTGAAGATGTAGGAGGAGAAATAGTTGAGAAAGGCCCCAATCCACATACTTTAACTTGTATTGAGGATCAAGAATGGTGGCAACAAATATCATCATGTTTAGTTTTTCTGGATTCCCTTAATAATCACTGTATTTATGTTTCATTTTGAATGCCATTTCACTTAATCCAAAATCATCACTGTTGCACCAATCTTCCAACAAAGTATTAACCATGCAAATTTCATTGAAAAAAGTATTAAAAGTCACATAATTAGAGTGAGAAACACGCAAAGCAAATTCATAGAAATATTCTAAGAATTGCACCATCCCCATCACATTATCCCAATCATCTTCCATTGGTTTTCCTTTTCCACCATCTCTTGAAAGGTTGAGTGCAAATTTCGATCTTTTTCATCATATCTATCAAAAATTTTTTGAAATTTTTGAGCAGTGTCCAACATCATGTATGTGGAATTCCATCTGGTAGGTACATCCAAAGCAAATGCTTTTTACAGTTACCCTTCTCCTCATATGCACACACTTTAAATTTTGCAGTTATACTTGGTGATTGCTCGATATATTTCACTGTTTGCCTAATTTGAAGTACTGAATCTTCCACAAGTTTCAATCCATCTTGTACAACTAAATTAATGACATGTGCAACACATCTCATGTGCAAGAACTCACCATTGAGCACACTACCCTTCCAATTGTTCACCCTCCTCTTTAAGTAACTAATCATTTTACCAATAGAACTTGCATTGTCCATAGTAATGGTAAAAACTTTATCTTATTCCTCAATCTAACAAAGCTTTATTAATAGCAAAACCTAGCACTTCCCCTCGATGATTAGGAACTGGACCAAAACTCAAAATTCTTTTTTGTAACCTCCATTCATTGTCAACAAAAGCACAATCAAACACATGTAATTAACATTCTGTAAAGAAGTCCAAGTGTTTCTTGTGAGACAAACTAGTTGACAATTATGTTTCAAAAATTTTCCCAATTTCTTTTTCTCTTCTCCATATAAAAGAAGACAATCCTTAGCCACCATCGCCCGTGGTGGAACCTTAAATGTAGGTTCCATGAGGTTACAAAAATATTTAAAATCTTGCCCCTCCACAAAACTAAAAGGTAATTCATCGACTATCACCATATGTGCCAAGGCCTTTATAAGAACACCTGCATCATATTTTTGGCATGTTAATTGTTTTTCCTCCCCTTTTTTTTTGGTTTGAAGTTAATATGTGATTGATTACGATCATGAGGTCTCCTATGGGGATACTTAGCACATGTATTCAAGTGATGCCACAAAACTCTTGTTCCATTTCTTCTTGAATCATCACAAAACACTTTTGGACAATATATACATTGAGCTTTTACCTTTTGAGTGTCATCAACACACAATCTAGTAAAATGGTCCCATACCTATGATCTTGATCTAAACTTCCTCTTATTACCCAACTCTGTTTTGAAGTAGCAACATTATCTCCTGATTCTATATTCATGCTTTGGCTTGGATTTGGGTTTGGGCTCGAAGCCTCAAACAAGTTGTTTTGAGACTTGCGTTGTCCCTAGTTTCAGACATCTATAAAAATCATGTATAATTGCAAATTTGTTAGATTTGAAGCATAACTGATATACAAACACTCACAATCTCACATGACACAAATATTATCACATCAAAAAGATAAAAAGCAAATAAAATTAATATACATAATGCAGGAGAACTTGTTCTAAATTCAATACATAATGGCAAAGCATCATGATCAGGAGAACAAACAATCACATAATGGCATGTGTGTCAATTGTCATGCTCATACTCTAGCTGCAAAAGGAAGTAACTTGTTTTGAAAGCTTGAAGAGTAAGAAGTTTCAAGTTATGAACTATCTTCTTAGGATAATGGCGGGATGGTCCTTGTTGCTTTCACTTTTATTTAGCAGCCCAAGGCAAGGTGACTCTTGAGTCTTGACCATAGTATTCTATTGCCTTGTGATATTAAGATATCATTTGGATTAGTTATATTTATCGATCTAAAATAGTTCTTACATGGTATATTTTTCAAAAATTCAATTGAAACTTAAATAGTTTTGACAACTTAACTAGTGTAAAGGTAATCATGGAACTATTAGACCTCAACTCAAATAACTAAAACTTGGTGTCTTGCTATTATCTTATACATTCCCAAATGTATATGAGAATCTAGTGCATGATAGAAGAGATTAAAAAATAAAAAACAGAGAAAACTTGTATGTTCAACTATTTATCCTCCATTTGCTTCTTTTTTCCTTTCTAAATATATATATATATATATATATATATATATATTTTAAAAAACGTGGAAGTCTTCATTATATTTTTTCCCAACTACTGCTTCTTAGAGGATGTATTTCTAAATAACATAGTCTGCCTATATGGGATGATAGAGGATAATATAACAATTTAAGCACAATATCAGAATACAAAAGTCAGAATAAAAATCACTGAAGCTCTTGGTTTCTTGTAGAATGAAATCAACACAGCTTTGTTATGGAGATCAGTTATTGAAAGAGTTTCAGCTCAAATTTTCTGTCAGAAGAGAATATCAGCTTTATGATTGATTCTCTCTCTCTCTCTCTCTCTCTCTCAATTTTTTTTTTAATATATCAAAACGAGTATCTTTTTACCTGGAAGAGCACTTGCATGTATAGAGGAACCACATGCGCAAACGTTGGACTGCCATCTACCTACATTAAGCTTGAAGTAATTTTAAATTTAAGTTTTGGAGCATAGAAGCCAAGGGGCAGTGCCATAGGAGCACGGGCAAGACAACCATTGTCCCAAGAAAAACAAATTTCATTTCCAAGAAAATTTTGAAGTCAAAGTGAACTTATATCTTAAAATATCATAGAAAGATACAGCAGTGATATCTCGGTTTCAGACCATAAAAAATTATTTATATTAATTCATTTTCAGGGAAAGAAAATTTTCCCATTGAGAATAAAGTATAATTGGTCAAAATAACTTAATCATGCTCAAGTTCAGATTTCAATACTCAATTCTTGATTAGATAATCATAGATAAACGAAATGTAACAACAATCATATATCCAAATTTTTTTCGTATTTACAAAATGAGGAGAAAAAGAAAGCGTTCTTTCTTTTCCTCAGTTGTTGTCATTCATTTGTTCTTTTTTCTAAAAGTCATCTTTCAAATCTTTCTCCTCCAAAAACTTTCTCTGCACAAAACCAAAACTGTTCCCCACCAAAGCTTCTCTTTTTGCCATTTCTACTCCACTTTTTCTTCTTTCTTTTTTCTCAATAGAGATTTCATCTGGGCCTCTCATCCACAAGGAGATTAATAATCTGTCACAGCCATTGTACTGAGAAGAAAAATTATTCAAAAAAAATGACGAAGAAGAAGAAGAAGAAGAAGAAGATGAAGAAGAGAAGAAGGTGCCTTGCGGCACTTGTGCGTCGGTTACTTGGTGGAGATTGGAGACTGAAGAGGCAGCGAGGCGGCTACGCTGGCACACTGTTGTTGACTTAAGGATTGAGGCTGAGGGCTTGCTATTCGACAAGGGTTGTGAAAATCGAGACCGAAATTGAAACTAAATATTTTTAGTACCTAGAACCGAAACTGAAACCGAAACCGAAACCAAATACGAAAAAACCAAACCAGAAGAGAAGAAGGCGCCTTGTGGCACTTGTGCGTCGGTGACTTGGTGGATTGGAGATTGAAGAGGCAGCGAGGCGGCTACGTTGGTACACTCTGTTGTTGACTTAACGATTGAGGCTGAGGGCTTGCTATTCGACAAGGGTTGCAAAAACCAAAACCGAAATTGAAACCAAAGATTTCTATTCCCTAGAACCGAAACCGAAACCGAAACTGAAACCGAAGCCGAATACCAAAAAACCAAACCACTTGTGATTTTGGTCCAATTTTAATGTGATTTTTGTTTTGTACACCCCTATTCATATCAGAGCCACCATTGATCAATTGGCCCAAACTATTAAAAACTCTTTGACATTCCTATTCAAATCAGAGCCACCTATTAAAAACGCTTTGACATTCCAAGCATACGTCCACTCTCCCAAGGCCTCATCCATCTTGATATCCACCATCACCAAATGAAACTTCACGATTTCTTGCTTTCATGGAGGCAAGAACTCCATACACCAATTATCATCCCTTGCTTTAAATGGTGGCAAAGGCACCAATTGCTTAGATACAAAAAATAAGATCCTCACAAGGGTAGGATATACAAATTGAGAGATCAATTTCAAAATACACAAACTCTCAAGCAAGAATAGAAAAATATGACACAATTGTTTTAGTACTTTATGTCTTTGGAAGAAGATGAGCAAATGGTGATATTTGAGAGAGATAAGAGTACAATGCTTAGGCAATCTATTAGCAAATATCTAGCTTGGATTTCTTTGGGCTTAAAGGGCATGTATATAGGGTTTGAGGTTAAATGTATATGTTTTTTGCCCGTAGAGTGTATCAATCATTGCGGCCAGTTGGCTTGTCCAAAGGTGGTCAACCTACCACCTAGCTATTGTAGAGCAGTTAGAAACAGTCTGCCAAAGCCCTGATATCGACCCCCCACAGGGTCTGGTCAACCACCTAGGCACATTGCGAAGATCGGTCAACCTCCCTTTATGAGGCGGTTGATCACTCTAGGCAGAACATGTCTGGAGCAGTCTGCGGACTGCATTTTTCTTTGATTGCTTGTGACATAAAGTGGTAACTAAAGAAGTTCTTCAAGTTCTCTCAGACTTCCAACTTTGATTACTCAAAGACAATCACAACTCAAATTCAGTGACATTAATCCAAAGGTTTTGTTATCATCAAATTTGAGTTAGTGACACCTTGGGGCTAACAGAGGTGAATGTGGGGAAGTCTTCATGGAGCATGGTAGCAATAAATGATGTTGCAAAGAAAGGGAGTTGTTGATGGTTATTTTAGTCATTTAGCATTATTAGTGTGGTAATGTTATGTTAATAAGTGAGGGTTAGTAAGGGTGTTGTGGTTATTGGTATGTACTTAATATATATCATTAATAGAGGGAGAGACCTATCACCATGATTAGGTTTCCATTTTACCCAGTTATTCAACATGGTATCAGAGCATGATTTTGAGACCTAAACCCGGCTGCAATCAAAACTGAAGCTTATCCCTAAATTCGCTGCATGTCTACGATTATAGAAGAATTTCCGGCAACACCATAGCCCTGAAAAAGAGCCAGCAGCTGCCAGAAGCCAGAGCAGTTGCTGCAGAGTTCCTGGCGACGCTGCCAGCTCAGGAACACAAAAACCACTATAGATTTTGCAAAAACAACACAATCACCCACATGCACTGCTGCTCTGCCCCCAATTGAAATCTCAACCCTAGATCTTCTCCCACGCCTACGTGCTGGCACATGATGTGAATCTAATTTCAGGCATGTTTCTGGCCTGAATTCATCCAGCAGTGCCCCAATCTCTCTATAAACATATTATGGAAGTTTTTCATGATGTTTTTGGTCCAAAGATCTCAACTTTTTTTAGTTGCTCATGTGCGACACCTAGGAATGATTGTTTGATGCTTCTTGAAGCTGTTTGTTGATGATTATTGAGTTTATTGGGGCCTTAAAGGTGGTTTTTTCTGTGTTCTTTCATCATGTACTTGTGATTTACATCGGTTTTTGAAGTTAGTGTGTGTTGGGATGGAGTTGGTGAATTCCAAAAGCATGTTATTCGCTGTGTGTTGACACCGGGTTTAGGAGGGCTGTTTTTGTTGCCAACATTTTGGTGATCATTTACTAATCAAACAAGTATAGACAATCAAATCATTGGTTTCCTAACTTTTCTATTTATTTTACAAAATGGATTTGCCGCTTCATTTTAGTTTTAAAAAGACAAAATAAAGAAAAAACCTTTTTGAAAAAAAATAGGTTCAAGAGTCCTTTTGTGAATAAGAAAGGTAATTCCTTAAATTCCTTTTTGTTGGATTTCAAAGAACTAACACCCTAAAACACTAATTCTATGAATGGTTAGCATACATATATTTTGTGTGTGCATCTCCTCCTTTTGAAAGCAATTATCTGAAAGAAAATGATTGAAATGGGAAAACATTTAAAAAAAAACAAGTTGCATGATTAGGAGGTCGATTGGCTTTTGTGTGGTCGACCGAAATTTGTGTGGTCGACTGTTTGCAAAAGCCGGTCGACCGCCCCATCTAAAATCTTATTCTCTTTTGCTTGTTCATTTTAGAAATCTTCCAACCCTTAACCCCTTTGAAAGACTTTCATAGGATCTATAAAGAGTACTTAATTTCATTAAAATTCTTTTACTTAATGCCTATTCAAAACGAACATAAAATCATGCAAAAATTGGAAAAAAAATAAGAGAAGAAAGAGAGACGCTTTTTGGTTTTTTGTTTGGTATGGCTACATCTACGAAGTACTGCCTACATATCCTAAAAAGAGGAATTAGGTCATCCATAGTTTCCAACAAAACATTTTTAATTTCAATTTTAAAACCATTTTGGGGTTATTTTATAAAAACTCTTGAATTTGAATGATTTGGTTTCTTTGGGAGGGAACCATAAAACCCAACTTGAGAACATTGATTTTACTTTTTAGAAAAGAGACTTTTTAATCTATTCAACAATCACATCCTGAATGACCCTTTAAAAAAATAAATTTTCTAAGAATGCATTGGTATTTTTGGAAAGAAGACCATAAAACCTAACTTGAAAAAAGTGTAGATTTTTTATGAGAGAACCACAAACCCGCCTTGACATCTTGTTAGAAAAGGTTTGGAGAACATTTAGAAGCCACATCATGGATGTATGACTCCAAATATTTGAAAAACAATGATTAAAACATAAAAGCTTTTGTGAAAATCCCACATGAATTCATTTTCTTGATGAAAATTTATTTATTTTTTTAAAGAGAGAAACTATTAAAACTTCTAGTAAAATAGCACTTAAATTTAGCCAAATGTATTCTATCGAGTTTAGATACCCAAAAACACTTGAAATCCTAGAGAAAATTAAGAGGGAAAAAAAAAAAGAAGAAGCAAAATTTGCACTTTCGAGATCTAGCGGTTGGCCACTTGTAGGGGCCAATTGATCGCCAGGTAGCTAACAACTACTTTCTCAAAAAAGGCAGGTGGCGGTCGACCACATGGGTGAATTGGTCGACCGCCTGTAGGCAAACTTCCATAAAACATGCCATTTTTTGACCTTTGAACATGTTTTTTCTATGCAACTAATATAAAAATATATCCTACCACTTTTAACACGTATTGTTTGACATGGATTAATGGAGAAATCATTAAACATTGAATATGAACATTCAAAGAATCAACATGCCTCAACATGCCAAAATTTATAAAACAAGTGAAAATGAATAAAGTAGAAGGTTAGACACTAATCTTATTGAAGAACAATCCTTTTCAAATCTAGTTGACACCCTTACTTCAATTTACTCTCCAAACACCAAAAAAAATGATATATGTGACTGTCACTCATTTTTTTCTTTCAACAAATCCACTTTGACCCCATGAAAATTCTTGAAAATCCTCTTCATGCCCTCACTTAGACGTGCCCATTTCTCCCCTCAAAGAGGTTCTCTTATATACCTCCAATTGAATGGAGGGAAAAACCCCTTTGAATTTGAAATTTGAAAATTCAAATTCAAAAATAATTTCCAATAACTATCAACTACCCACTGTCTCGTTGCTTGAGATGTGGCATCATTGGGACACATGACAATGCCCAAATTCCCTAGCAAATCACAAGAAGACAACTCAAAATTTTGAATTTTTCTAAGCTTGGTCGACCACCTGAATGGGCTGGTTGACCGCGTATTGGTGGCATCAAGCAACAAAGGTGGAGGAAAGGGGCTGGTCGACTGCCCGAGAGAGCCAATCAACCGCTTGGGGAAATTTTGTTTTTTTCTTTGTTTTGTTTATTTATTTATTTTTTGATATGTTCATTTAGGTTAAGATTTGTTTGGTAAAAAAAATGACTATTGACATTGTGTGTTTTTGATCTGTTGCTCTGTCAAGGTGGTCTGTTACTAGGCTGGAGCCCCAATGCCAAAAATGTATTTCCCTCTTCATTTACTTGTTCGAGTGAACAATGTACTATAATTGTCTTAGAGGAGTATTCAAAGTTCTTGCAGTATTAGGCATCCTAACAAGCATCTCAACACATTGCATCTTTTGCTAAAAAAAACTCATACCATCTGTTTATCATATGGTATCTCTCCCACTAGTCAACGAGTTCTGGACTTTGCTGCTACCGACCATATGACATGTGTCACCAACTTCTATTTTGCTCTCTGATATCCTAAAAATTTTCCTTAAGTTATCCGTGTTGATAGTTCCACTACTGCTGTTAAAGGGATAGGAGCAATAAATCCTATTCCATCTCTCTTTCTTTTGTTTTGTACATTCCTAAATCTCCCTTCAATCTCATGTTTGTTTGTTAAATTACAAAGTCACTAAATTGCTTTGTAACCTTCTATCTTGATTCTATTGTTATTTAGGATTTGAAAATGAGGAAGACGATTGACATGGGACGTGAGGTTGGTGGATTTTACTACTTTGAGTTGCTTTTTTTCCCTATTGCTTGTAGTGCCATTTCCACACAACATCAGATCCGCGTCTAACCTTGAATGCAAGTCTTGTCAATTTGGAAAGCATCATTGTGCCATTTCCACTACTGCTGTTAAAGGGATAGGAGCAATAAATCCTATTCCATCTCTCTTTCTTTTGTTTTGTACATTCCTAAATCTCCCTTCAATCTCATGTTTGTTGGTAAAATTACAGTCACTAAATTGCTCTGTAACCTTTTGTCTTGATTCTATTGTTATTTAGGATTTGAAAATGAGGAAGACGATTGACATGGGATGTGAGGTTGGTGGATTTTACTACTTTGAGTTGCTCTTTTTTCCTATTGCTTGTAGTGCCATTTCCACACAACATCAGATCCACGTCTAACCTTGAATGTGAGTCTTGTCAATTTAGAAAGCATCATGTGTTCCTTTTTCTTCTTGAGTCATTAAAAGAGCCGTTAGTCCTTTTATGTTAGTCCATTCCCATGTTTTGGGTCCTAGTCATGTCACACCAAATCTGGTTTTTGGTACTTTGTTGATGACTACTCTAGAATAAATTGGTTTTATTTAATGAAAGACTGTCCAAAGCTGTTTAGTATCTTTTGTGCCTTCTATGCTCAAATAAGGACTCATTTTGATATGCCAATTTGGATACTTTGTAGTGATAATGCTAAGGAGTACTTCATGACTCTTTTCATTACCTATATGACTAACTTTGGCCTGATCCATTAGTCATCTTGTGCTCACACTCCACAACAAAATGGAGTTGTAGAGCAGAAAAAATAGATATATTCATGATGTCACTCGAACCTAATTGTGTCAAATGAATGTCCCAAATTTTTTTTGAGTGATGTGCTTGCTCTCTTATTAATAAAATGCCATTTGTTCTTGGTGATAAAATCCCATATTTAATTATCTTCCTTAAGGCTCCTTTGTTCTCCCTTCCTCCTTGTATATTTGACTGTTTATCCATCTTTCATCAATTAAATCCAAGAAGGGACAAATTGGATTCTCATGCTATCAAATGTAATTTTTGGATTATTCCTAATACTGAAAAAGGATATCGATGTTTAAGCCCTAATTTAGATTAATTCTTTACCTCTACTGATGTCACCTTTTTTGAGTCTACACCATGTTATTTTGATTCCTTAAGTTCTATTGACCTTGATGAGTCCCTTCCTCTTCCTAACCTTCCCAATCCTAACCTATTTTCTTCGCCAAATCCTCTTACATCTTCATCCAATTTGAGCCCTTTTCATTGATTAGGTCAACCTGATTTGCTAGTGTGCGCACAACGACTCAAAAGAGGAGAGCCTCCTCTAGCTTTGACTTCTATGCCTTTAGTTCCCTCGTCATATGATCCTATTTCCCAAGTGGTTGATCCTCCTATTGCTGTTCGAAAAGGTAAATGCACTTGTACCCAACATCCAATTCCTAATTTGGTTGTACTTTGCCTTTTGTTACTCTTCCAAAATCTATTTTCTGAAGCTCTGTCCCATTTTGGGTGGAGAAATGCAATGATAGAAGAGATGAATATGTAGGATAATGATACTTGGGAGTCGGTACCTCGTCCTCTTGATAATGGTTGATTGTTGTTGGGTGTACATTGTGATGTTCAATCCAAATGGTTTTGTGGCTTGATTAAAGGTTTGCCTTGTTGCTAAGGTTTATACTCAGGTGTATGGTTTGGATTATTCAGACACATAATCCCCTGTCACCAAACTTGCCTTAGTACAATTTTTCATCTCGTTAGCCACCACCTCTCACTAGTCTCTACATTAGTTAGATGTGAAGAATGCTTTTCTACATGGTGATCTTTAGGAGGTCTATATGGAGCAACTGCCTTGGTTTGTTGCTCAAGGGAAGCTAAGCTTAATATGTTGGCTCAAGAAGTTATTATATGGTTTAAAACAATTTCCTATGGCAGGGTTTTGTTGATTCAGTGCTGTAGTAGTTGAGTTTGGCCTTCGATAGTGTGCAGTAAATCATTTTGTATTTTATTGTCACACTCCATTCGACAGGATTCTTCTTATTGCGTATATGGATGATATTGTGATAACTAGTGATGATGATCAAGGTATCCAGAGTGTAGAACATTTCCTACGGACTAAGTTTTAGAGCAAAGATTTGGGACCATTAAAGTACTTCTTGGGTATAGAAGTATTGAGATCTCATATGGGAACCGTCTTGTCACAGAGGAAGTGTGTTATTGATCTTTTAGATGAGGCTGGGATGTTGAGATCCAAACCTATTCATTCACATGGATCCTAATAGTAAGCTAGTGCCATATGTGGGTGATTTGTTGCCTAACCCAAGACAATACTCGAGACTTGTTGGGAAGTTGGATTATCTCACGGCCAGTTTGCTAGATATATCTTTTGAAATAAGTCTTGTGAGTCAGTTTCTAGATTCTTTGAGAACAAGTCACAGGGATGCGGCAGTTTGCATCTTGAGATATCTCGAAGGTGCACCTAGGAGTGATCTCTTATATAAGGATCGAGGTCACACTCATGTTCAGGGATATATATGGATGCATATTGGGCAAGGTCACCTTTTGACAGTTTGGTGGTAATTTGGTTTCTTGGAGGAGTAAGAAACAAATTGTGGTGGCTTGGTCAAGTGCTAAATTAGATTATAGGGCGGTTCACATTGCATGAACTTGGTTGGCTGAAGAACATGTTGGAAGAACGGGCTTTCCCTCATTCTTAGACTATAGAGTTGATGTGTGATAAGTTCCCATTCATATTGCCTCCAATCCAATCTTCCATGAGTGGGCAAAACACATTCAAGTTGATGGCCACTTTGTTTGGGAGAAACTTGTGCTGAAGCTCATTACCACCACTCATGTTAAGTCTGATTTGTAGCTTGCTGATTTGTTTACTAAAGCCTTGTGGGGTGATTGTGTTAAATTCATTTGCAACAAGCTAGGAGCATCATATATCTATGCTTCAGCTTGAGGGGAAGTGTTGAAGGTTATTTTAGTCATTTAGCATTATTAGTGTGTTAGTTATGTTAATAAGTGAGAGTTAGTACAGGAAATGGTTATGGCACTTCCCTTTAGAAGAATCTCCCCTTGGCATCGAGTAATGAGAAGCAAGTAACAAAATTTTGTCTAAGGTGTTCTTTGGGGAGTCTGTGGAGGTTCGTTTCTTAAGTTTATCCTTCCTTTATCCCTCACACTAATCTTGTGGTGGTTAAGGGGTCACATATTGCTTCTAAGTGATGAAGTTTTATCCACGTCTTTCCCTCATCTCTTTCATTTGTGTGTTGAGCAAAATAAATCCGTATCTTTGGTTTCTTGGAATCTTCATTTTAGGAGACTTCTTAATGAGAGGGAGATGGAGGAAATGTCCTCTTTGCTATCTTTATTGAACATAAGTGAGATGGAGGAAATGTCTTCTTTGCTATCTTTATTGAACGTAAGTGATCTTTCGTTTTTTTTTTGGGGTTGGGGGATTTTTGCTCTCGGTCCTCAGATCAGTTGGGAGTGTATTCTTGTAAATCTTTTTTGGCATTCTTGATCTGTTCTAATTCTTCATTTCCTCTCCTCCTATAATTTGGAAGGCCAGGGCTCACTCAAAAATTAAGGCTTTCACTTGGTTGGTTTGCTTAATAAAATAAATACTGACACCTTGTTGCAAATCAAAAGACCTTTGAAGGCTCTTTCACCTGATGTTTGTGTGTTTTGTCTCAAGGACTTAGAGACAGCTTCTCATCTCCTTTTACACTGCATCTTTGCTTGGAGGATTGGAATAAGTTATTCGGTATAAAGGGGGAGAGTTGGGAATGCCCTGTATTGGTAGAATATTTACTAGCCATCTCTTTCACAGGTTTTGGTAGGAGGATAGGGCAACCTTATGGAGGTGTGGTGTATTTGCAATTTTATTGTGGATATGGATGGAACGGAAAGCACAGATTTTCTCGGGAAAAAATTAATTTGAGAGTTTGTCTAGGATAAGATCCAGTTCTTCACATCACTTTGGTGTGTTGGTTTTGGTTTTTTTTTTCAGAGGAAATAGTTTCCATGAGATTCAAAGAGATTGGAGGAACGTGCTGGCTTTTTAAGTTTTTTTTTTTTTTTGGTAGTTTTTGTAGTTTTTTATGGTTTGTTCCAGATTTTCTTTGGGAGATTTCTCATTCTCCCTCTTGTAAATTCTTTTCCCATTAAACTAATTTCCCTTTCTATAAAAAAATTATATCATAATAGTACAGGTGTATGCTTAGTTAGGGCTCAGAACAAGGGTGAAGTGATGAGGTATGCTTAGTTTAGAACTTCAAAAAAATTCATTTTCCTTTATCCAAATTTTTCCATCAAATTTGAGCTACAGTGCTGAAATTTTGAAATTTCCTCCGAAATTTGCCAAAATATTCAAATTTTCTGTTGAGATTTGCAGAAATACTGAAATTTTGGTTGAAAATTTTCTAAAAATGAACTTTAAAAGCCAGTTTCAATTCAATACTTTCAGAAATTTGAAATATCTGATGAAATTTTGATGTTTTGACCAAAATTTAAGTCCTTGGCTACACTGACCTTGTCAAAATTGGGAGTTTGTATAGAATCAACAGAGTGGTCATTGGGGTTGAAGTACCAAACTGAATTGTAAGATTCTTAAATTTGGCACAATGAATTTGAGCATGTGAAGCTCTATTCCATTATATGTGCGGGTGAACATTAATTGAGATAGAAATTTTTCTGAAATACTTGTTGAGACTACAAAAATCATTTCAAATAGGATTGCATATAGAAAATATCCAAATTTTTTGATAAAAAAAATAGAAAAAAAAAGAGACAACATATTCTAATTTTTAAGCTACACTATTTGGTTTTGCAGGTGGGAATGATGCTTAGGGGTATGGGCTTTGACAACACCACTTCAGTTTATGTTGCTGCTGGAAAAATTTACAGGGCAGAAAAGTATATGGCTCCACTTAGACAAATGTTTCCACGCCTAGAAACGAAGGATACACTAGCTTCACAAGAAGAACTTGCTCCATTTCAGGTACAAATCTGCTCCTGAAAAAATGCAATTGATATTAATTTTAATCAATTCAGAAAGATGAAGTCAATGTGCCACTCACAGTTTCTGTTTCAGGGCCACTCATCTAGGTTGGCTGCACTTGATTACACGGTTTGCCTTCACAGTGAAGTATTTGTTACAACTCAAGGTGGAAATTTTCCCCACTTCTTGATTGGTCATAGGCGGTACATTTATGGAGGGCATGCAAAGACATTAACACCTGATAAGAGGAAATTAGCACTACTATTTGATAATCCAGATATCAGGTAACATGCTGTGGAACTGTATTGACCCTTCTAATTTTTTTTTCTGAATACTGACTTTCACCCTTCAATCTGTGTGACATCAAACTTTTTGAGATCAAAAGACAAAATATGCTGTATCACTATTCTCTGGGTTTCTATTTCACTATTCAATTAAAAATTTTAGAAAATGTACTCGGTGAATTTGTCATCTGTGTATTTGAAACTTCTCTGACTACTATCCCTTTGTTCGGAGCAGCCCTGGCTCTCTATCACTCACACACACATTTTTGGATTTGAAAAGCATTCCTGCTGTATTATATGAACCTTATAATAAATGTTCTGCATAAGCTGGTTGATTTATTACCTTGATGAATGTGGTGCTTCATGGATTTCCAGTTTGTATGCCTCTCTTGATCCTACATACTAGGGGTGTACTTGGTTTTTTTGGGTTCAGTTTTACCCAAAACTGGACACACAGCTGATGCATATCGATATTATATTTGAAAAACATTACCGAACCATAAACCAACGGTTCAGTTTAAAATAAATAATGGATCTTTGGTTCGGTTTTCGGTTAGTAACTGAACTGAACCTCCTCAAAATATTATTACTTAGGGCCCATTTAGAATTGTTATAAGGGCTTTAATTTGAGCTGGCCGAGTATGAGAATCAGTTTTCATGCAGCCCAAGTGGAATGCGGATGAGGGGAAGAGGAGGTCTGGTTTTATAGGTGGAGAAGGTTCACCCAAAACTAATGGCCAGCCGATGTGGGATGTGGGAATCAAGGGGATGTGGAATCATACTCTTTGATCTTCTTACGGGCCATTTCATCACCTGTTTCCACCAAAAAAACCACCAAGAATTGAACCCCAATACACAGATTCACATTACAGAACAGATCTAATTCTGTGTTTTATTTCACAAGATGGGCAAGAGATCTGTTCATTCTTAGGTTGTGAGAGGAGGTTCTGATCGTGCAGATGACAAAAAAAGCAATTACAGCAATTCTTTGGTACAATTATATGGCAGTCTTTGTCCCAAAGCTGGCAATCCCAGTTTGCCAAAAAGATAAAACAAAAACAGGAAAGCCAATGCAGACGCCGATCAAAACAGAATCAGAACCACAAAACCTCCCAATGCAAAACGAAAAAGCAAAGGTCGAAGCTCGAGAGGATTCGGCAAAAATGAAATTTTTGGCGAGAGAGAGAGAGAGGCGACAGAAATGGGGTTGGATGCAAAGGCTTCAGAGAGAGATTGGGAGTGGGATTGAACTTAGATTGGAGAAGGTGGGTTTATCTGTTGCTCTATTCATAGGTGGGCTTTGTTAGAGTTACGGGGAGGGTACCTATGGACACATGCTGCACTCATTGGGTCACTGGGCTTGGGGGGCACGTGTGTGTGTGTGTGTGTATGAGAGAGAGAGAGAGGGTGAGAGTGATGGTGCAGTGTGTGCCTTCTGCATGTTTCCATGAACATGATTTCAACCAAGGTCCATCCCACATTGATAACACATGGGAGAAAACCTCTCATCGTCAGGCATAAAGGGTTCTAATCCCTTGGCCTTTCTGCTGTAATCAAGTATTTGTATTTGTTATTATAATAAACAGAATTTATTAAACAATTGTAGGTAGTAAATTAATAAATTAAGAGTTATAAATTAGGAAAATTTTTTTAAATAAATATATAATTCTATTTTTTCGGTTTGGTTTTTCTGTATAACTGAAACCAAAACCGAAACCGAAACCAAACATCGGTTTTTTAAAATTTGAAAACCAAAACCGAATATTGAAATCAAAAAACCAAACCGAGATGTTAAACAGTTCGATTTCGGTCTGGTTTTCAGTTTTTCTATAATTTTTGTACACCCCTACTACATACATGCACGACTAGTTCAGATTGGCCTAGTTTTGTTTAGATACTATTGTTCAAGGAACAATATGTTGAGCAATTAGGAAAATTTGGAAACTTTATTACTTTTTAGTTTTTTTTTTTAATAGAAATCTTAGGGCCGGTTTGGTATCATTATTGTTATAAAAAACCCGTTTGTTTATATGTTAGTTTTCTATTTTTGTTGTTGGTTTTCAATTGTTTGCCAAAAAAATGAGAACTAAATTTTATGGCTTTCAGTTGTTTTAGCAGCCCGTTGCCAGAAATTTTAATATCCAAAAATAGTTTGTTTGGATTAAATTAATCATTTTATACACTTTTAAATGAAAATCAAAATTAAATGATCATATGAATTTAAATATAATTAAAGGAAAAATCTACATAGATTTCAAAAAATAAAATAAAACCAATTACAAAATACTTTTATTATCTTTCAATTGTCATGTCCAATAAAATTTTTCTTGTAAAGTAAATTTTAAAAGTGGAATAATTAAGTAAAATAATTATAATAAGTTGATTTTTTATTTATTTATTTTTTAATCTGTATAATTTGTAATTTTATTATTTTGATCATTTTTTTATAATATTTTTTTTATTTGAAGATGAAATTGGGTATTTTTTAATTAAGTTGCTAATTTGTATTAGTTTTATAAATGTTAACCAAACAGGTTGTTGGTTTCTAAATTTAAGTTTTTGTTTTTGGTTTTTGGTTTTTGTTTTTGGTTTCCATTTCTCTAGTTTTGGATAGTGATACCAGATGGTCCCTTAGTTTCCACTGAGAAGGATTATGACCCCTTGCACAAGGTTGATCACTCTGCCAAATGTGGAGTGTTTTGGTGTAAATTGATGCCAACCCCTCAGCATGTGTTAACTTCAATTCCATTAATAACCACTAGTCAATCTCTTCTTGTGGCTTAAACCAGAAAGACTGCTCCCACTCTTTGAAGAATTGGTTAACAGTGTGAGCTAGCCAGCTAATGATTGTACTTGAATACTGTCTCGGTCTGGGTGGACCTCATTGTCAAATGTTTATTATTGAATAGTGATGGGTATTGGGATTATCCTGAGATGTTTGGGACGAAATCAAATTAAGTTCTGAATTGGTGGATGTTGTCAAAGGGAGTACTGATACCAAATGTAGAGGAACAGACTCATGGAATGGCATACAATATAAAAGGACGTGTGTGTGTGTGTATGTGTTTGGCTTTCCATACCAATTTTTATATTCCCATCCAAACATTTGCAATATTGTAACTAGGAAGTCATTCTACTTCTTGTGCTATTTTATGCTAAATATATTTTCTTTATTTCTTTTAAGTTTCTATCCATGTTCAATTGATACTTTTGTCCTTCCCATTAATACATATTACAAGTGTGCTTGTGTATGTACACATGTATATGCATACATGTATACATTCATGTGCTTGCATGTGTATTCTGCATATATATATGATGCATGTGTCTTTGTGCTCTTTGCATGTGCTTGTGCATAAACAAGCACATGTTTATGCACATGCACGTGCACATATGCATGTATGTGCATGTGCATTGAGTATGTATATGTTCATGTGTGCATGCATTCATGTGTGAATGTTTTTGTGCATATGCGACACATTAAATAACTTTTTAGGAATGGCCTATAATTTAAATAATGTACAATTTTTAATTTCATTTAATTAGTAATATATGTGATAGTTATATTTATAAATTTATAAAATATTCAAGATTTTTTTGTGAAGGACTTGTACAAGAATTATTATTATTATTATTATTATTGGGTTTTGAGTTGGTAACAAAACATGTTGAATGATGCCGTGTGAGTCTTGTGTATATACATGCAAAAAGAGGCCAAAGAAGAAAAGTATCACTTGTAATACCCAGTTTCCAAAAAATAAGGAACTGTGCAAGTAATAAAAATGTTTTAAAATTTGGACTGGTGCAGCGGATTGAGGCCACCGTGTTGGTTGGCTCAGTGGTTCAAACTGGTGGTTGAACATGTGGTGTTGTTGGTATGATATGTTTGTGTGTATTATAGTGTGATAATATTACACTGATTAATATGCAAAGATGTTGGTCATAAACTCATAATCACCTTATTCACCTATTAGTTAATTACAATAAAAAAATAATTACTGGTAACAATTTAAATAAAATTTCTACATTTTCTATTTTTCTAAAGCATCATTGAAGCTTCTTGTTGTTGTTGTTGCTTAGCCAAAACCAAATATTAAAAGGCAAAGAGAAAAGAATGATTCAATTAATTTTTTTTTTTACTTAAAACCATGGTAAATCATTTACATTGTCTAGAGCTAGTTTTTGTGATTAATTATTATTCTCAGGGATAAAAAACCAAATATTAGAAGGCAAAGAGAAGAGAATGATTCAATTATTATTTTTTCTTTAAAACCATGGTAAATCATTTGCATTTTCTAGAGCTAGTTGTGCTTAATTATTATCCTAAGGGGTCAAACAAATATTGAAGGCAAAGATATTAGGTGTATTCCTTTTTGCGTATATTTATCATTTATGAGGTAATTGAACAATAAATACCTGCTTGTTTAGGGGTAATTTAAGACCTTAATTCCCTGATTTCTTTATTATTATTATTATTATTATTATTATTATTATTATTATTATTATTATTAGCCAAAACCAAATAGTAAAGGCAAAGAGAACAGAATGATTCAATTATTTTTCTTTCCTTAAAAGCCATGGTAAATCATTTACATTGTCTAGAGCTAGTTTATTATTCCCAGGGGTCAAACAACTATTGAAGGCAAATAGATTAGGTGTATTCCTTATTGCATATATATATATATCATTTATGAGGTAATTGAATAATAAATACCTGCTCGTTTAGGGGTAATTTAGGACCTTACTCCCCTCATTTCTATTGGAGGTCCTAGTTTTGAGCCCTGCCATGAGCACCTTGTTTTTTTGGCACTATGTTTTTGTGCAGGGAGCTGGTTAACCCACCATTGACCAGGCCAGGCTGGTTTAGGTCGGTTCTAAGTTCTAACCGAGTTGCTCAGGTTGATACTGGTTCATGACAAATCCAGTTTCTGGGTGTCAACTGGACTGGCCTAGTGCCTGCTTTGCCAGTCTGGTTCTAGTTTTGAGACCATGGTACACAATCTGCTAAACCAGCTAATAGTGCTAAGCCATCTATCATTGGGGATATGTAGTAACGTAGCTGATCCTTTGAATGTTCTTCTGTCTCTTTCCCTTTTTGCAATCTAAAAATTGTTGGGAGGGATCAATACATTTTTCCTTTCAAGTAGCTTGAACAGATGTCTGTCCAGGCCGAAATCTCATTCTCCAGTATTAGCTGTAACCCAAAGCTGACTGGCCAGAACAGTATCCGGATTGCACAGGTTTCTAGTCCAAGAACGTTGAAGTAGGATGTGATCAATTGATTCAGTATCTTCTCCATACAAACTATATCTGTTAACTAAAGAAATCCCCCTTTTCCGACAGTTGTTGATAGTGAGAATCTTCCCCAGAGCAGCCTCCCAAGGAAAAAAGCAAGTTTGGTATAGGCTAGTGATTTCCAGGTTGCATTTCAGGGGAAATTGGTTCTGACCCCAGCAGATCTATCCACATTTTTGTAGAAAGAGCTGACTGAAGCTGCCATTTTTGTAAGGTCCACCTAGGCTCATTATGATTTATCGGATAATTATTACTCTTGTATAAGAAGCCAAGAAAAAAAGAAAAGTCAGTGAAAGTGTCAAGCTTCCAATCATGGGCGTCTCTCAAGAGGGAATGTTCCAAATTACTCCATTGACTGAGATGAAAATGCATGGTTATCAGAACATCCTTATCACAGGACAAAGAGCGAACTGAAAATGTCAGGAAATTGAGTGCCAAGGGGGTGAGCCCACATCATATGTCATGGAAAAGGAAATCAAAATATTATTTCCATTACAACTTCAGAATGATTAAAGGCAAAGATATCTCCTCAAGCTTTGCCCATCCATTTTCAGGCACCTACATCATAGGGTTTTCTACTTTCCTTGGAGGTCCAACCATTGTCATCAAACCGATAATTTGAAGCAAACCTTTCTCCAATAGAACTCTCGCTTTGTTTTGAATCTCTAGAACCATTTACAAAGGAGGGCTTTGTTGAAGAGAGAGAGAGAGAGAGAGACCCATACGATCAATTTGAGTTAATTGCTTGGAAACCTGCCATATAACTGTATTTGAAATCCTCCTATATTTCCCCGAAGGATTCTTTCAATATTTTCAAGACTTTTGGTCACTGAGTATGGGATGGGGAAGAGGGACATTTGACACATTGGGAGGTTAAAAAGTTTCATCATTTTAAAATTTTTAACTATTTTAAGAATTATTCTTTCAAATGGAATTTATGGTATAATTTGTATTCTTATGGATTTGAACAAATCCATATCAAATCTGAAAGAATATATCCACAAAAACATAATTTGCAATTAAAATTTCTCCCATCAAGAGTCCAATGACTTTGAACATTAATGTTAAAAGTCTTGCATTATTTCGTGTGAACATTATTTTGTAGCAGTGTTTTAAAAGGCGAATGCATAAGGTGAGGCGTTTTACCCATGACGAGGCGAGGCGTAAGCCTTTTGGGAAATTAATTTTTTATTTAAGAAATTATATAAATAAATTATACAAACTAAAAATAATATGAATTTTATTAGATAATTAAAATGAAACAGGTTTTTAAAATTTTATTTCTGAAAAGAAGAGTGCTTGTGTGGGTATTTGCCCATGAATTAAAGGGCCATTGTCACATGCCCATCCAAGGCTTAAATATTTTATTTGAAACATTGCATTTCTTGGTTAAAGAAGTGGACTCGGTTAGCTCTCCTCACGTCTCTTTCTCTCTCACACACACTTAACTCCGAATGGAATAATCGTGAGAGAAGCCAGATTGCCTGAGAAGAGAGAGCGCGGATCTGGAGAAATATGTCGGAGAGACAATTCATCTTGTTTGGAGGAATATTGTCGGAGAGACGACAGCCCGTCGTTGTGTAGGAGGAATCGTGTTGGAGAGACGACAATCCATGTTCATGATGCTTGATTGGCTGAAGAGAGTTGACAACCCAATCTTCATGTTGGAGTCTCGCTAGAGAAGATCGATCAAGGGAAGCTACCTTTCTGTAACTTGAACGAATGGGTTCCGAAATGCGTATGCCTTTTTTGTAGAGGTGTGAAATGCGAATATGTTTTTTTACTGATGCATACTCCCAACTCCAAAATGTGTACGCCTTTTGGGACTTTCGCCTTTACATTATGCCTTGGGGTGTTCAAGCCTCAAAATGCATAGGGCACCTCATAAACGCCTTTTAAATCACTGTTTTGTAGCCATGCAAGTTGCAGAAAAAGGAGTATTATGTGATGTACCACTTGAAAATCAGATTGTAAGAATAATTTTTTTGTTCAGTAAATTTCAATGAATTCATATGTACATTTATATAGATTGGTCTCCTATAATCAAGCTATATACATAATGATTGGACAACTACATTATCTTTAGAATAGGAAAGAAGCCCGAATTAAGTTAATTACAAGATCAACCAATATTTCAACACTTCCCCACAAGTTGGTGCATAGATGTCACACATGCCCAACTTGCTCAAAAACTTTGAGAACACTCGATTTGAAATTGCTTTGGCGAGGATATCAGCCAATTGATCCTCTGATCGAAACTCCACAATTCGCTCATCCATTTTCTCCTTAATTAAAAATCTGTCTATTTCTAAATGCTTTGTACGATCATGTTGAACCGGATTATGAGCAATATCACATGCTGCTTTATTGTCATAGTATAGTCGAATTGGTTGCCGAGGCGGATAGCCCAAATCCCTGAAGAGAAGCTTTAGCCATAATACTTCACAAACTTCAAGTGCCATACCTCTAAATTCAGCTTCTGCACTTGATTATGCAACAACATTTTGTTTTTGCTTCTCCTTGTAACAAGATTACCACCTACAAAGGTGAAATTATCCTGAAGTAGATCGCCTGTCATCTATTGCTCCAGCCCAGTCAGCATCAGTATATGCTTCCACGCTTTGACAATCTATATTTTTAGTGAACAAAATTCCCTTTCCAGGAACCGACTTTAGATATCTCAAAATACGCATAACAACATTCATATGTTGTTCTCCAGGATCATGCATAAATTGGCTGACAATACTCAATGCATAGGCAAGGTCAGGCCTTGTGTGTGTTAAATACATCAATCTTCCTACAAGTCTCTAGTATCTCCCTTTATCAACTGGTTCTTGATTAGACTTAACACATAATTTCAAACCTTCTTCCACTAATGTATCAGCTAGTTGACATGCTAGACATACCAGTTTCTTGTAACAAATCTAAGGTATATTTCCTTTGAGAGAGAAAGATCCCTTTATCAGATTGGGACACTTCAATTCCAAGGAAAAATTTCAAGGGACTGAGATCTTTCATTTCGAATTCTCTGGACAAGTAACTCTGTAGTTTTTTCCTTTCTTCAGGATCATTTGCTGCGACTACCATGTCATCTACATAAATGATAAGTGCAATGATTTTATCTTGTCGTTTCTTTAATGATAAGTGCTCTGATGGTAGCCAAAGGTTATCATAGCCTTTATGAGCCTTCCAAACCACGCTCTTGGAGATTGTTTCAATCCTTAAAATGATTTCTTTAACCTGCACACCTTCTGACTATGTATTCCTGGTATCATGCTTCCTGGTGGGAGATCCATGTAGACTTCCTCGGACAACTCACCATGTAGAAAGGCATTCTTCACATCAAATTATTGTAATGGCTAATCCAAGTTCACAGCTAGAGACAACAATACTCAAACTATGTTGATTTTAGCTACGGGTGCAAAAGTATCTGTATAATCGATCCCATAGGTTTGGGTGTATCCTTTTGCAACCAATCTTGCTTTAAGCATTCAATTGTACCATCTGCTTTGTACTTCACACTAAAAATCCACCGGCATCCAATTGGTTTCTTTCTGGTGGACAATTAACAAGTTCCCAAGTTTTATTCTTCTGCAAGGATTTCATTTCCTCATTCATAGCAGCTTTCCACCTTGGGTTAGCGAAGGCTTCTTGCACACTGTTAGCAATAGATACAGTAGATAATTGATTCACAAATGACTGATTTGATTCTGACGAACGATGGTTAGGCACATAGTGACTCATAGGATATTTAACTTTACTAGAAGGATTGGGTTCATATGTGGGTTTAGGAATACCTTTGGTGTGACACTGTGATAGCTGTTTTCTAACTAGTTCAAGAACATCCTCAACAAGTGATTGGTTTGGTGTATTAGTCGCCTTTTGTGCGAGGGACTCAGACGAGGGTGGAGCCACAACTTCTGTTTTTGGGCATGCATCACCACTTTGGTCCAAAGTTATACCACTCAAATCCAATTCACCCACTTCTGGATTGGTCATCCTAAGTTGTGGGTGTTCATCACCACTAGCATCCAAATTTATACCACTTGTATCCAAGTTACCCACATCATGGTTGTCATGTTGAGGGAGTTTGTGTCTTTAGAAATGTGAACATCATAGTCTAGAGTCTGAACTTCCTCTTGGTACCCCCCTTGAAGTTTAGGCTCAGAGGGAAAATACATGGAGTCTTCATGAAAAATAACATCCAAAGTAATAAACATTCTTTGAGTTTGAGGATGATAGTATCGGTACCCCTTTTGATGAGTAGCGTACCCAAGAAAGACACATCTCAATGCTCGAGGTGTCGACTTGGTGCGCTGATGTGTATGAAGATGTACGAATGCTACACAACCAAAGACATGAGGAGGTAAGTTTGGAACAGGTGGATCAACAATCGCTTTAAAAAGAGCTTGGGATGGTGTTTGGAAATCAATAGGGCTTGAGGGTACTCGATTGATCAAATACGTTGCAGAAGTAAGTGCTTCGTCCTAATAAGATAACGACATTTGAGCTTCTATCAATAAAGCACAGAGAACCTCCAACAAGTGACAATTTTTTTGCTCAGCTACCCCATTCTGTTGGGTGTAAGGGAACAGGTAGTTTGATGAATGATTCCGTGTGCTTCCAAATATTGCTGCAATTCAGAACTTAGATATTCTCTTCTGTGTCACTATGGAGGACCTTAACTTGTGCATTGTACTAAGTATGAACCATTTTATGAAATTTTTGAAATAACAAGTTCAATTCCCCTTTGGACTTCATCAAGCACACCCAGGTCATCCTGGTACAATTGTCAATAAAAGTAACAAACCAACATGATCCACCCAAACTAGTGACTTTCAATGGACCCTAAACATCAGAATGTATAACCATAAAAGGAACTGAACTTTTATTCAAAGTTAATGGAAATGAAGCACGATGACTCTTTGCAAGTTCATAAACATCACATTTGAAACTAGCAACATCAAATTTTGCAAATAAATTAGGAAATAATTTCTTGAGGTAACCAAAACAAGTATGCTTCAGACGTCGATGCCATAACCAGATGTCAGTTCTTTTCTTTACCCCCTCAGAATCATCCACCTTTTGAGCTTGACCCAACTTGTCTTAACTCTTTGACACCAAGTCTAGGTAATGCAACTTCCCTTGCCTAACACCACAATCAATCATCTGCCGCGTTCAAATGTCCTTAAACACACAAAATTCAGGCAAAAGAATTACAACACAAAATAAGGCAGTTGTTATTTGGGAAAGTGTCAGTGAGGGGCAAGGATCCTTCCTCAATAACTGGGGTCAAAGTACCATTGGCAGTGGAAACATACATTTGTGAAGACGGTTTAAGGGTTGAGACCTATCCAGAATCAAATGTCATATGATCTGTAGCACCAGAATCAATTATTCATGCACTATTAGAAACAGGTGTAGACATATTTAAAACCTTACTACCCTTACTTGCAATTGCTGCCAATGCCAAGACCTTTTCAGCAACCTCATCCGCCACCTTTGTTTCAACAATCGCAGCAGTAGTGGTCTTCTTGGGATTCCCCTTTTGTGGATCACGACTGTGATCCCACCATTCTGGATACCCCACAAGTTCAAAGCATCGATTTTTGGTATGACCGATTTGATTACAATGAGTGCATTTATGGGTGGATTTGTTGGCTCCATTATTTGTCTTGTGATGACTGGACTTTATTCGGTCCTGCTGGTTTTGAGGAGACTGGTGTCGAGCCACAATGGCTGAAGCTTCAAATTTTTCAGGGTCTCCATTCATTGTTGTGCGTCGAACAAATTCACGGCGGACCAGTGTATAACATTCTTCTAATTTAGGTGCAGGTTCCTTTCTCAAAATTTCACCATGGATTTGTTTAAATTCAACATGTTGGCCTAACAAGGGTTACAAATCTTATTTTGATGATAACAAATCACGATAAGTTTGATATGGTTTGTTTCAAGTGAAATTCTTTCAAGAAGAAGGCAAAGCTCAAGAATTTCCAAGCTCAAAAGGATAATAAAGCTCATGATGAACATACTATACAAAAGGTTGAAGAAAGAAAGATGATCAAAAACTCAAAGATGATATATGATCATGGAAGAATAAAGATTTACTTGAAGATCAAAAGATTAGAGTATTAAGGATGTCTCTATGTAAGTACTTCATGTAAACTTCAATATAAACTGAATTGAAGCTCTTATAAATCAAAAGAAACTAAAAAACACATTTTTCAAAAAAGACCTTAAAATATGTTTTTGAAATCAAAGTAACAAAGGTCTCAAAGGAAGAAAAGTTTTCAAAGAATATAAGGGAAAGACTGAGAGCCAGACGACTGCCCTATATAGGCAATAGATTGCCAAATTTTAGAAGTAAATTTGGGAGGCAGTAGGGTGCCAGGCGACTGCCTGAACATTGTCAGGCGCCTGAGTGGTCAAGCCAGGCAACTGCCTGTGTCTTGGCAGGCGACTGCCAACCTTCTGGTTGTCTAGTTTTCACTATGGCAGGCGACTACCAGGTCGTGGCAGGTGACTGCCACTCGAAACAGAATTTTAAAATTCAATGGGAAGATTTTTAAATAGATTTCTTGGGCACAACTCTTTTGGAAAACTTGATATTTACTCCAAGTAAACTTGGGGGGCAAGGAATTATCTCTTAAACATCTATAAATAGCCCCGAACTCCAAAGATTTCAATACCTAAGAAATTTTCCATCAATAAAAGTTCTCTCAAAGCTCTCTATCTCTCTTGTGCTCATCCTACTTCCACTATTGAATTGGTGCTGATACAAATTCCGAATTAGAGCTTTCAAAATCTGAATCTTTCAATACTCAGAAGATATATTTGGTGATATAAATTCAATTGAGCTTCAATCTCTTTATATTGATTTACTTTGAAGTATATTTGTGCTGAATATTGTACTAACCAGCTCTGTTGTGAGAGTGTCTCTTGTACACAAAATTTTCTCTACTTGTTTCTTGTTTCTAGAACGGTTCAAGGTTATTTGGATCGTTGGCTAAGTGTGGGGTATCACTTAGAGAGGTGTTGCTCTAGCCTAATTGAAGGAGTGACCGAGTGAGGGGATATCATTTGGAGAGGCGGGCTTTAGCCTAATCGAAGGAGTGTTGTAAACGGTGTTTCGCCCGGCAAAGGAACTGGTTTTAGTGAATCTTTTGGTGGTTTGCCAAAGGCGAGGACGTAGGCTGGGTATAAGCCGAACCTTGTTAAAAATCTTGGTCTTACTCTCTCTTTCCTTACTCTCTTTATTTTCAGTACATATACAATTGCGTGGATGTTTTAAATATCTAAATCATATACACTACGTGGATTAGATATTAAATAAACTTAGCCTTAATTTGTTTTTGGGATTACGAAAACTGAAAGGAAGTACGTTAGAGTTGATCAATCTTTTGCGGAAACTGTAAAGTAGTACGTTGATTGATTCAACACCCCGAGACTCTTAACTTAAAGTTTATTTAAGGTCTTCTAAGTATTTGGAAAGAGTGATTGGATGTTGTATTGAATATCAAATTGAGAGACAAATTTCATATATACAGGGCTTGATTCAAATTTATATAAACAGGGCTGCACACAAGTTGAAAAAGTTGAGCATTTGCATTAAGTTGCAGAGTATATCTTGATTGAATGTTTTATAATTGATTGGCTTGGTTAAGTTGTTTGATTGAATGTTTGTGTAGTTATGAATTAAATAAAAAGAATTAAATTGTTGTGCGTGATCAACAAAAGGTTAAGTTTTCATTAAAGGAATTAAAAGAAAATTTTAAAACCCAATTCAACCCCCCTCTTGGGAACTATATCCTATTTTCACAACATCTAATCCAATAAGGAAAATATGCACCCTTTGTCGTTGATCTGATTTTCGGTAAGATTCAACATCTTTCTCACTCTCCATAATCACCTTATCGCGATGATCCAACTCCCCAAAAATCTCGGTTACTTCTCCGTAATTACACAGAGAGTACTCTGCCATTTTGTTTGGCGTAGTAAGCCTTTTATTTTAAGGCAAACTCATGATTTATGGCAAAAAACTTGTAACTCATCTGCTCCATCATAAAAAGCTTTGGAAAGAGCTTTCCAAATATCATGTGCAGTGGGTAAGCAAATGTATCGCTTCATAATTTCCGAAGACATAGACATCAGTGGTCATTGCTTGACCTTTTGATTGCCTGTGTACCACTTTTCATATTGATCATCCTTCTCGGTAGGTGGTTGTGAGTTTTCATGAATAAAGAAGAGTTTCTCCTTCTTTGCAATATGCATCTCCATTAGTCGAGACCAGTATTTTGAAAGGCGAAGGCGTAAGGCGAGGCGTAAGCCTCAAGGCGTAAGCATTTTGGGACTGTATTTTTTAAAATAATTAATAAATAAAAAAATTTAGATATAGTATAAAAATGAGAAAAATGTTAGAATAATGGAGAAACAAATAAAAACATAATTCTTAAGTATCATATAGTCCAATTTTAGCTAACAAACTCAAACAATGCATGTTAAAAATAAGCCTTTAGTTTACAAAAAGAAGAGAAAAAGCCAAATTACAGCATCACAATGTCTTATCATCCAAGATTCTAATTTCTAAAATCTAAATCTTAATCAACAAAGTTTAGAGGGAACTATCAAGATCTTCATCAAAGTCCTCATCTTCATCAAAATCATCTGAAATAGGAGTTCTTCCACTAATAAATTCCTCTCCGACTTCAACATCATCTTCTTCCTCAATTGTGCCCAATGTTGGCCTCTTGCCTTTGTATTGAGTGCCTACATATTCAATAAAGCAATAGGTTAGGAGTTAGAAGAAATGGAGAATTATAAATTAGTAGATTCAAAAATGACTATTGATATGTATGTACTCAAGTTCTCACAATAATCACTAATCTTCCTTTTGCTAGGAAGATTATAATGCGAGCTACCAGAAGCTTGTGTTGCTTGAGCATCATCCCCTTCAAGAGGTACCATGGGAAAAGCTCTAATAGCATCAACATCAAGGAGATTTTCATCATCAACCCAAGAAGTATCTTTTGGGAGGATAGGTTCTTCCTTCTTTGTGATCCATTCATCATCTGAAGCTACTTACGACACCAATATTGGATCATAATTTTGTTTTCTTCTTATAGCTCTCTCCCTCAGTTTGGTGTTGTACTTGTTGTAAACTAGAGCATTCAATCTCTTGTGCTCCAATCTATTCCTCTTTTTTATATGAATCTACAATTGAGTTTAAGCCATTTAAATTTTTAGATATTAGAAGATATTTTCATATTTCAGTGAAACCATAATAACATGGCATTTGTAAGAAGTAAGACCTAAGAACTTGCTCAAATGTGCTCCAATTCCTCTCACATCAACTAGCACTACATGTTAGGCTGAGAACATGAATAGCAAGCTTCATCAATTCTGGGGTCTTTGTCCCAAAACGCTTCCACCAATCAGCTACATAAGAAAAAAAACATGTTTAAGTTCCAAGTTATAAGAAGAAACAAGGATAGAGTACCACTAATTAACTAATTTTTACTGAAATATTATTTTTACCTGGGCTTCTCAACATTCTAGAGTCAACAGCCACTCGAGACCCAAAATCCCCTCATGCGTTATCAAAAAATCCAATTGGATGTCTACAGCTAGCCTTTCTTCATATGACAACATTCTATCCATGCATTCAAATAGTCCTTGCTTCACTTCTTCACAATTAGAGAAGTTGTCCTTATAACGCAATTGAAGATTTAAATAATATCCTGCAACATGTAAAGGGCTATGAAATTGTGGAGTTCGTCTATCATCTATTTTGCTCCAAATGGGTCCATACTTCTTCTCATTTCTAGAAAAAATTGCGGCAATTTTTTCCTTCGTCGAATCCATCATCTCATAGAGAAACCCCATGGCTGGTCTTTACTCAGAATCAACTTCCCTTAGAACACATACAAGAAGGACAACACTCTTGAGAACATACGCCACGTGAGGCCAAAAATGTGGGTCAAATAAAACTATTGAGTGACTCCTTATACCTTCATACATTTTTTGCATATGTAGAAGTGCACCACATCTCCGAAGAGAACATAGATTGAAGGTCTCGCTTTTGTTTGTAAATGCTCTGAAGTGTCAAAAATGTAGTGGCAAAGCACATCACTGCAAGGGGGATGAGTTCTTTGTTGTTGGTGAAATGCTTCCTTATCATTGCAAGTACATAGGAATGATTATTAATAAATTTCACAACTTGCTTAGCCTTTAGGATTGTGCTTGCATGGATCTTCAATTTTGCAATATCCTCCAACATGAGATCCAAACAATGTGCAGCACATGGAGTCCAATAGAGCTTCTTCCTCTATTCCATAAGCTTTTTTCCACCATTCATCATGTTCTTTGCATTATCAGTTATCACCTGCACAACATTCTTCTCACCAACTTCCTTAACCACTTCATCCATATACTTAAACATCAAATGACCATTTTTTATAGAATCAGAAGCATCATAGGATCTTAAAAACCATGTACCAGTAGGACATTCACAAGGACATTAATCAAGGCCCTTGAACACCCATCAGTCCATCCATCAACCTTGATAGAACATCCATATTCCTTCCAAGCATTTTTGTGGTCTTTTAACATGCCATTGGTGTCTTTCACTTCATCTTTAAGGATCCACCTCCTCATCTCATGCATAGATGGAGGCTTGAAACTAGGCCCATAATTAGCAATTCCATCCACCATAGCATGCCAACATACGTCATCCATCAAATTAAATGGTAAAGCATTGTTGAACACACAACGACCAACTTTCCTACACATTTTTCTTTTTTCCTTTCCATTTTGAGTTTAGAGTGGATTGTTTGGTATGTGAAAACGAAAACTTATCCATTGGACCTCTAGCCCTAGGAGTATGGCCACTCCCACTATTCCGTTGCTCAAAATCTCCAACTAATGGGGACCTAGCACTCTGAGTCCCTCCCCCTAGACCCTGCTCAATCTCTTCAAGAAGTTCATTTCTTTTGCCCTTCTCTTCTCGGAATTTTTCAAGAGCAATCTTGCACTCATCACTCACGTTTTGAGGGGCTTTTGGGCAAGGTTTCATTCCCTTCCTTGTACTAGCCAAATGATGTTTAAATCTTATGATAGTCCCACTACAACATTGATCACAAAATTTGCATCTAAAATATTTTTCTCCATCAACTACTTTTATGTACTTCTAAATAAAATTTTTTTTTCTGCCCCTTGGAATCAACTTTAGACATATTTCAGCAGTTGCAACAAGATTTAAGCAATTAAAATTTGAGAAAAAAACCTCAGAGACGAGCGGAGAACCTCCGACCCGTTGGACAGAGACTTCGAAAGAGAGAGTAGAGCCTGAGAGAGAGAGAGAGAGCAAAGGCTTCATCGAGCTTTGTCGAGGCTTCGAAAGAGAGAACAGAGGCTTCATCGAGGCTTCGAGAGAGAGCAGAGGCTTTGTTGAGCTTCGTCGAGGCTTCGAAGAGAGAGAAAAGGCTTCATTAGGCTTCGTCGACAGAGCAGAGGAGAAGAAGCTTCGCAAGAGAGAGAGGGAGGATAGGGTTTTAGTGTTGTCCAGGTTCTGGACTTTTAAAAAGGGGTTTAACCCAGGAATACCGAAAGGTGTACGCCTTGAAGCGGAGGCGTACGCCTTTTTGCCTGATGTGTATGCTTTTATGGAGTCGCGCCTTTTCACATACGCCTTGGTGCGTTTTTGGCCTAAAATGCCTTAAGGCATGCCTAAAAAGTGCCTTTCAAATTACTGGTTGACCACACGTCATAATTTGTCTCATTGAGTATAATCCCTGCGTTGAAGGATGAACCTTCAGTTTGAACAATGATGGGAGCAGATTTGTTCCTAGATGTTTCAGAATTTGACTTGCTCATGGTGACGTGAGCAGGTTTTGAAATTTTTTTTCCCAGTGTAGTGTTAATGGACACGTTTAGGGGAAAAAAACGGAGAGCCTTTGGGAACCGGCTTTGATGTTTCTTTTATTTATTTATTTATTGTTTCTTTCTCTGGTTCTGGCTGAGATCTTGACGACCCAAGTTGCGGCGAACGGACCCAACGTTGATTCGGATACACCACAGATGCTGAGTGTGCGGCAGTATGCTGCTGCTATCTGTGCGGGCTGATGAACCTGCTGGTCCTGGCCGTCCATCAAGTGCCAAAGGGTGTTGTGGATCAGGTTTCGGATCCCCCGGCTTCGAGCAGAGAAGGGCCGCTGGAGCGCAAGGAAGAAGGAGCTGCCAGAGCGCGAGGAAGGAGTCGCCAGAGCGCGACGGCTGTTTGTGGCGCTTGCGGTTACAGAGAGAGAGTCGCAGGTGACTTTGTGATCGGCGATTAGCAATCAACGATCGGTGATCAGCGATCAATGTTTCACTGGAATCGGCGTGTTTGAGGCCGAAAAATTGAAGACCAGGAGAAGGAAACCTGATGCAAAGATTCAAAAACAGGGTTCTTGGGTTTGCAGAGATCCAAACCTGGTGGATTTTTCGGATTTTGCATATCAAGTTGGGTTTGCAGAATTTCTGGGCTTTTTGCTGGTGACGATGAAATCGACTGGGTCGTTGTGCTGGTTGTTTGATTCAGAGCTGCGTAGTTTGTTAGAGGGGTTGTTGTTGCCGCTTGGAGATTTGGCGCTTGATGGCCCTCGGAAAGTGAAAAAAACGAGGATTGGGAGGAAGGGAAGGGCGGGTGCCGAACTGGGTGATGGCGAGGGCTGTTCGTGCACAAGGCTTTGATACCAACTTGAAAATCAGTGTTTTAAGAATAATATTTTTGTTCCATATATTTCAATGAATTCATATGTACATATATATAGATGGGTCTCCTATAATCAAGTTGTATACATAATGACTGGACAGCTACATTATCTCTAGAATAGGAAAGAATCCCAAATTAAGTTAATTACAATATCAACCCAAATATTTCAACAGTACCTACTAGTTACTCATTGCTACCTTTAGAAAAGATTTTGTGATATACTACTTCATTGTCACTATTTCCATGAGTAATGATTGTTTTGCTTCTTTTCTGAGTGATATGGAATACATTTTGAAGTAATAACCCTTTTTTCATCTAAAATAAATAATAAACACGTTTATCTTCTTCTCATGTTTTGTAATTGTAGATTCTTGACAAAAACTAACAGTAAAGAATTTGTTATTGTTGAACAAACTGCAATGATTGCAGGAAAAAAATTAGTGTAGAGAAAAAGCTCTGAAAACTGAGAGATGAACAAATCTCTCTCTCTCTCTCTCTCTCTCTAATAATGTGCTTGATGAATGTTTCAGTTTGCAGTTTGATTACCTTAGTTTCATGTTTACAAGAACAGGGATTTTTTTTTCACTCGATGAATATATTCAGGCTATAGCTTAGTTTCATCTTGATATAGTGTTGCTTTTCTGTCATATTCCGTTGGGGTTATCTAAATAATGTAGGTCATGCAACCATATTGTTTTCCGTGGATTGCGCTTTCCATTTGGATGCTTCCGTGATCTGATTGCTTTCCATTTATTTTTTACTGTTCCTCTAGTTTTTTCTTATATTCAACATGAAATGTTCAATACTTGTTGAGCAATGCTGTTTGCCAATGTTTCTGGTTTTTGTGAGTGCACTTAATTTTTTTTTTCTTTAATTTGGAATTTGCAAGATAATCATGTCCTAGTAACCTGTTTTAATTTCTGAAAGTCATGCAGCAAGGTGGAAATGACATGATGTTTTCAAAAATAACAAAACACTGGAAACATCAAAATGATATTTCACTCTGCTTTGAAAAATGCAAAAAACCAAAGGTGGAGGATGTGCATAATTTTTGCCTTTATGCATCTTGGGACTCAGGTTCAGGTCTTGTAAAAATCATCCTTTTGTTTTTTTAAAGCCTTTCTTTTCTGACAACTGACCTTTCTTCTCTCTCTCTCTCTCTCTCTCTCTCTCTCTCTCCCTCTCTCCGTGTCCATTTCATCTCTCGTCCTACTGTCTTCCCCTTCATCTTCGCTTGTGTTTGTTCTGTCGCAGGAACTGTAGCTATTAGCAATTTGGCCATGGCAATGGGTTTGCAGTGCCTGAAATGGGTTAGTTATTGGATTTTGGACAATTTACCCAGTTCACGTCTTCTTGTTCATCATTATCATAATCCTCCTCTTCTCTCTCGGCTTCAGCAGGTGCCTTCACCATTTTTCTGGCTTTTTTATTTTTTATTTTTTATTTTTATGAAGTTTTCAGCTTGTTAGGTTTCTCCATCTTTTTGGCTTTGGCTGCTGCTTTTTCTTTTGCCTTATTTATTTATTATTATTATTATTATTATTTTTTTGTTTCAGGTAGGTTTCTGCCTCCATTTCTTCCCTTTTTATTTTCCCCCATTTTAGCCAAGAACTCCCACTGATTCATAAAATTAATTAGGTTGGTTTTACTTTCAACTGGCTGAGAACTTTTCATAGAATTTCTATTTTGATATATATATGTGCCAGCCCAGTTCAAGTGTCTGCATTGAAAAGAAATGAATTATAATTTTTTTATGTTTCATGTACATTATTTGCCACACTACACTATCTTGTGGTATTGTTTTGAATTTCGAGGATTACCATACACATTTTCTCTGTTTTGAATTCCAGAACAGATGACATTACATGTCCTTTGCATCAACAAATTTTGAAAAAATGAAAATGGAAACATTTGGAAACTATTACAGAAAACAAGATCATGAAATTGGCGATGTTACCAAATGGGCCCTGGGTAAGCAATGAACCACATCTTCCTTCTTTTTGTTCCTTCCACTTGGGCTGTCTTTGGTTTGCAAAAGGTCTAATAGTATGGAATACGATGAGAATTTAATAAAAATTATAGAGATGTAATAATTTTAAAGAGTCATCCATGCAATTTTTTATATTATTCCATCTAACATAGAATAGGACAGGAGTAGAAATGCCCATGTTCTGCAAACCAAACATAACCTTAGGATTTCATTGAACCAGCTTACTCAGGATTTGTTTCTTTCATTGTTAGGCAATTGTTTTGGTTGTGTTTCATACATTTATCTTTTTATCCATTGCATCAGAAATCAACTTTTCTTAAATGTGGATGCTTTTCTGTTCTATTCTGATGCTGAATTAATGTTGCATCCCATTAATGGCTTCTCTTGTTAATCATAAACACAATCTTAAAGGAGGTTTGCGTATACATTGCAGCTGGGAGAATTTTAAGCACAAGATGCGAGGTATGCTTCATCACAGTGATTTGAAGGGAAGTGAATTGAGAAAGCCCAGTGGCTCACTCTATACATTTCCAATGCCCGATTGCATGTGTAACCAAACAGAAGCACTGAGATCTCAGGGGGGGTGAATTGAGGAAGTCCTCTTGCTTAATGTCTACGTTCTCAATGCCCCATTGCATGTGTTTAACCCGACAGAAGGAAAAGTGGATACACGGTAAAACCACAGAAGGAAACCTGAAACTTGGAATATAGAAGTTGCTTTTACGAATACGAATTTTCCCATCAGTGATTTTCGACATATCATTCAAATTAATTCTTTCACTTTTATCAAGGGTGGAAGTATTTATTTTTTAATTCTTTGAGGGTCATTGGCTCAGCTGTACTTGGCTGTTTGATGCTTCAAATTCATTTGTATATGATACAGCAAGAGCTTATATGACTTTGAAGTACGCTATTAACAAATTTATGGCAATTAATCTTCATATTGCCCTTATTTTTTTTCGCAACCTGAATAATGTATGATATTCTGCTTTTTTGTGGTCATCTGCTCTCTCTCTGCAGTGCCATTTTTGGTTTTTGTATGTCATTGGGAACGGATACATCTGTATTGGGCTCGTGGGCTTGGTTCATGATTTTCGGCAGTTATGGTTCCCCTGAATGGTTAGAACAGTTGGCGTCTTGGGGTTTTTTCCTTCAAGATTTGTGTAATTGCCACCTCTGTGCTACTAGCTTGTATCTATTTGTATAGAAAATATAGGACACTTTCATTGATGTAGAGATGCCCTATATATAGGATTTGTACCAGGCATATTTTGTTACTAATTTAAATATAAATTTAAAAGTATGTAAATACTAAATCAAAGAAATTTTAGACTATTAAATTTAAATACAAATTTAAAAGTATTCAAATGCTAAATCAAGGAGAATCTAGATTATCAAATATAAACAGATATTCAAACAATGCAATCTGAAGAATTCTAATGCACCGCATATAATTGGATATTCGCAAATCTTCAATTAGTTGGTTTCTCGGCAAATTTTTTTGATACGCCCTCGTAAGATAGGCGTGAAATTAGTAGTTAAACCAATCTTGGAACACAGAGAGTGAAATTTATGGCAAGATAGAGCCTTAGTTAAGAGATTGACAAGTTGATTGTGGGTGCTAACTTAAGAAACTTGTAGCAAGCCTTTTGTAACTAGATCACGAACAAAATAAAAATTAACAGCAATTTGCTTCATTCATGAATGCATAATAGGGTTAAGACTCAATTGGCAAACACCGATATTATCACAAAACATATGCGGTGGCTTAGAAATCGGAATACCAAGTTCTTGAAATAACGAGCGATTCCAAACAAGCTTGGAGGTGGTTGAAGCAAGAGCCCGATATTTCGCCTCAGTGGAGGAATGAGCCATAGCACGCTGCTTGCGTGTGCTCCATGAAATAGGATAATCACCCAGAAAAATAAGATATGCAGAGGTGGAGGATATGGTATCCCTATCACTGGCCCAATCAGCATTCGAAAACCCTTGGAGAGTGAGATTCCCAGTGCGCTTGAGGAGGATGCCATGATGAAGAGTACCTTTTCAAGTATCGCAGAATACGCTTGGCATCAATCCAATGGAGTTGAAATGATTTATGCATGAACTAAGCCAACTTATTAACTAGGAAGGCAATGTCGGGTCGAGTTAGAGAGAGATATTGAAAAGCTCCTATAACTCGGTGAAATTCAGTCGAATTAGTAGGAGAACAACCATCATGGAGCTGAAGAAGATCCTTTGTGGCAAATGGAATCATCACTGCTTTAGCACCATCCATCTTAGTGCGAGAAAGGAGATTCCGAATATATTTTTGTTGGAAGAGGAATAGTCTATGGGAAACTGAAATCATCTCAACACCAAGAAAGTGATGCAAAGGACCAATACCTTTCAGAGAAAACCGATGATCGATATGTTGAATAACATTAGAAATAGCAGCAGAGTTACTCCCAGTGATTAAGAGATCATCAACATATACCAAAAAATAGAGTAACATCAGCACTCTTGTAGATAAACAGAGAAGAATCGGATTTAGACTGTTGAAAACTGAGTTGAAGAAGACAAGCACTCAGTTCTTGATACCAAGCACGAGGTGCTTGTTTCAAGCCACACAAAGACCGCTTTAGCCTGCAAACATGTTAAGGAAAATTAGGATCAACAAAACCCAGAGGTTGAACCATGAATACATCCTCTTGAAGTCGGCCATGTAGAAATGCATTATTAACATCCAACTGGCGAATTTTTCTGAACAGCAATGGAGAGGACAACCTGAATAGTTACCGGCTTCACAACAGGGTTGAATGTCTCATTATAGTCAAAGCCATGCCATTGATGAAAACCTTTGGCCACTAACCAGGCTTTATAACGAGAAATACTACCATCAGGATTTCGTTTGATACGGAAAACCCATTTGTAGCCAACGAGTTTGATTTTAAAGTGCATTAGAACCAGCTCCCATGTACCATGTTTAACCAAGGTAGTGAACTTTTTGAACATAGCATGCCGCCACTTGGAATCTTTCAAGGCCTGAGACACACATGTGGGCTCATTAGGTTGAGGAAGAGGGTGTTGAGTAGCAAGGTAAAGTTTTTTGGGTCTAAAAATATTATTCATAGGCTAGGTGGTCATACTATGAGTACAGGTGGACCAGGCCAAAGATGCAGGTATGGTAGATGAAGGGTAATCCTTATGTAGAGAAGGTGCACGGGAGAGTGATGAAGTCGGAGCTGCAAGAGCGCTGTTCGTCATGATGGTAAGAGAGGAGGGTATCCTTCCAATGGAAGGCATCACTGGAATGACAAAGTCCTTTGTCATAGCACCTGAAACTGATAGAGAAGGCACAACAACATGGGCACAGGAAGAAAAGGGAAAACACATTAATAAAAAACCACATGCCTAGACACGTAAATGTGAGAGGTAACAAGGTCCATACACTTATAGGCACTCTAAGAATTCATGTAACCGAGAAAGAGACAAGGCGTAGATTTTGGTTGAAGTTTACCGGTGGCATAAGGTTTGAGCCATGAGTAACAATGACAACCAAAAATATGCAACTTTTTGTAATCGGAGCGACAACCAAACAAACATTCGAAAATAATTTTATTTTTTCAAAATAGGAGTGGGAATACAATTTATTAAATAAACCGTCGTATGAAATGCATAGAACCAATAAGAAAGAGGGAGACTCGCTTGACTCAACAGGGTGAGACCAGTTTCGACAATGTGCCATGTAGATTTTTTGAGTTTGATCTTTGTTTTGATGCTGACAAAACATTAGTTTCTCATGTGTGTGCCTAGAACTTGGATAGGTTCATATTTAAGCTTAAACATAAGGACAAAGGGAATGGAAGCCAATGAAGGACTTAAAGCTCATACTCCTAGTGTATTCCATGAAGATTAAAGAGCAAAAGAAAAGAAGACTTATGTTTTTATTTGTAATGCATTTAGAATTTGGTTTGTAATAATGAATTTTATGCATGGTATGGATGGATGCTCAGAATGACCATAGACTGACCTTAAGGAACCAACGTTTTCACGAAAAACTGTTCACATGATTTTCTAAACACTTACAAAGGTTTTAAAATAAAGTTGAGGTAAAAAATAGGGCTAATCTTAGTTTTTAAGTTACCTCGGTCGACCAACCCTTACTAGGAAAAACTAGCTTAGTCGACCGACCATGCCTTAAGTGCAAAATTGTAACTTTGTTCAAGGTCAACCGACCAGCCCAAAAGTAAACATAAATGGATAGTCGACCAACCATAAAAATCTTGGCAAATCTAATGCTCAGTCGATCGGGCTAAAGGAACTAAATTTAGCCTCAGCTGACTGTTCATAAGGCTTAATTGACCAAAGTATCGTAACTTTGGAAATCGCCTATGGTCAACCGACCAGCCTCTTTCTCAGTTGACTGTTGCCTAAGAAAATTCAAATTTTAACTTAGCTCAGTTGACCGATACATGCCTCAGTCGATTGACCCTCTTGGGTTGCCCGAATTTTAGGTGCTAAAGCGTGGTTAATTTTTTATTAAACAAATTTAAAAATACACTCTGTGTCCCTAACGGTCATATTTCTTCAAGACTCTATAAACACCTCATCATTACTAATTTTTAAATAGCTGAGATTGTAAATCCTCCCAAAATATTTTGTTCTTAAATTTTATACTCTCGTGCTCTTTTCTTTGAAAATCCTTTTTGTAAGAGAGCATTTGATTTCTCCTTCACTCCCTTATTTACAAATTAATTGCTCTTGAGGGATTGTTGAAAGGAACATTTGTTATGGCATTTATTCTAGCATTTAAATGGCATTTACACTCATTCACTTGTTCATTTTGAAAATCATCTTGTGAGAGTAAGATTAAAGTTTCTCTCACGTCTTCTTTGATAAATATTTTGTGGAGAAATTGTTTATAGCTTGTGAATCTTTGAACATTCATTGTAAGATTCAAAAGCTTACTTATATTTATTTAAAAAAATCTTTTGAGCATAAACTCTAGCTTCTTTAATCACTTTTTATTGCAAAATATTTTGTTGGAGAAAATATCTATTACATTTATATCTTTGAAGCTCAATCTTATTGCATATTTAACTCCACATCAAAGATCATATATACTTATTTTTTCAAAAATCTCTTTGAGACCAAAACCCTAGGTTCTCCTACTTTCTATTGAAATTTTTTTTGGAGAAAATTTTATTAGAGTTGAATCTTTGAAGTGCTTATCATATATATATCTTTATCAAAGATTGCAAAATATTATTAAGGAAAATACCCTTACTCTACCGAGCATAATTCACTTCATACGGGAGTGCATTTTAGAGCTTTCATATTGTACATCTTTCCTTATTTTTAGAAGCATTTATTTGTACAAAAATTTATATCTTTGTATTCTAGACATGACCTGAATAGGAATACACCGTCTTGTAAGGTGTATCGGTTTGACTCTAGTCCAGTTAGGTGAGTTGAGGAAACTCTGCCTCGTAAAGAGATTTTGTTGTGGCTCAGCCTCGTAATTGAGCCGAGGTGACTCAACCTCACCCCATAAGGAGAGTTGTAAACGGCGTTGCTCTGCTCAGTTAAGTGAGCAAATAATGGAATCCTCTTATTGGTTAGCATGAGGTGGGGACATAGGCTAGTTTGGCCAAACTTCGATAAAAATATTGTGTCTTTTTTTCTCTTGGCTATTTATCTTTCCTGCACATGTATGTTTATATTTGACTTACTGTGAATGATGTGCATGAATTATATATTTCCATATATTGTCATTTGAATTAGTAAATGCTTAGAGAGACCTTAGGTTGAATTATTCTGATTGTGGATCTTAAAATAGAGATAAATTGACTTAGGAAGTTTAAAATTTCGAATTCACCCCCTCTTGGGAATGCACCATTCCCGTCAATTGGTATCAAAGACAGGTTCCAAAAGCTTAACTGCTTATGTTAAATATCACAGTGACTCATATTGGTGTATCCCAATTTGGTTAAGGACAATCACTTACCAAGCCTCCATTATTTTGTGGTGTTGATTACACCACTTGGAAATTAGGAATGAGCATATTTGTAAAATCAATGGACTGGAGGGCCTAGCAAATGATTGCTAAAGCAAGCTGTGTGCAAATTAGTGAAAATGATTTTAAGTTGATTAATTATAATGCCATGGATATATTAGACTGTGCTTTAGAGTCTAATATCTTTAAGGAGATCATGGCCTGTTGTGGTGCACAGGAAATCTGGGAAGAACTCAAAAAGAAATATGGAGAGACCCAGAAGAAAAAGAACGTCACTCCATAATTGTCAAGCTCAATTAATCAGGATGTGGTAAATCATGGGGTAATAGCATCAACAGAAAAATAGGTACATGATTCTCACTCTACCTCAATTGATGATTCTTAAGACAAATGCGGTGATGTATTATGTGTTGAATCATCTATTGAATATAGTGATAATCTTGTTAATGATGCATGCACTGATTCATATAATAGTTATTGTGATAAATTTTATGATGAATCATGCAATAAATTCAATGATGAAAGCATGACCTCTAATGAAAAACTAAGAACTAATTTATTGAAGATGCCTAAGTTTCTAGTTAGGATGTCTAAGATGAGAGCAATCTTGAAGAATGAGAATAAAAGGTGGCAATACAATTAGAAAATCTAAAAGAATATCATGCCACCTTAGAAAAGAAAAAGATTGTGAAGGTTTTGAAAATCATCTACTTACAAGGAAAAACTAAAGTTTACTCTGAAGTGATTTTCAAACCCACTAGTGAAAATGATAATTCAAAGGAACCCTTAGGAATTAAATGAAATAAATCTTTCAAAAAGGGTTCATCTTTTAAATCATGTGGTCATTTTTATGCCTCCTCGAACAAAGGTAGGAGCAAAATTTTTCACGTGCATTCAAATCCCACCTTTATTGTGAAAGAAGAGGGCATGCATGGTGTTCTTGTCTACTTAAAGGTCCTAGAGGCATTGACAAGGAAATGATGTGGGTACTAATAAAGGCAAGCCCCTGTGAAACAAAGGAAGAAAGGATCCCCATTAAAATTACATAATTATTTAATTCTTCCTTAGTTCTTAGGATTAATTATTAGGGATAGTAATGACTATTAGGCTTGGGAAGTGGTATGTGCTTGAAATGAAAACTCTTAGTATATGTATTCACTATGCAATATTTTGTATACTAAGAATCTTAGATGATCAAGCCAACATGAAAATTCACATAAGATATTTAATCTGAACTTAATGCATATACATCATCATGTTTGGTTAAATATGAAATTATTGGCCATAGTATGCTTGCTTTGAACTGAAAAGGAATGAGTTTATATTTTCTTAAATGGGACATTGGTCTCTACACAATCCATGTCATTCCTCCTTGTTCAGAGTAAAGGTTGAAGGCTAAACTGAGTAAAATTTATGGAACCTTGTAATTCTAAGATGAATAATATAAATCAGTCTTGAAAAATATCTCAGAAGCATGCTTAAATAAAAACCACTTCCAAATGGACAAAGCATCTTTACTTGATAAATAATTCTTAATGCTTAACTCTCGCTTAAATATAAATATCTTAAGTTAAGCATATCGTGTCCATTCTACAAGCTTGAGCTTTAGGAAATTAATCATGCGCTAAGTATCATCTTATCGTAAACTCATCTTGGAGCCTCAATTGATTGATCAAATATTTGTCATCACTCTAGCCATAAGCACTAATAAATTCCTTATTCTACTAGTGCTTATTAAAGGACATCCTTCATAATCAAATTCCACTAAGGGAATTGAGTATGACATTTAGTTAAATCAAAATATTCCCTTTGTGCTTAAATTGTAACAAACCTCTAATTTTGGTTCATCTCCTCTACAGGAAATCTTTATCACATCATGATCATCGGTAAGGATTTTACCCATTCCTTGGTCTATATCCTTACTTAATATTGTGATCATATCTAAAGGATACTTTCCCATTGTGATAAATCTATGATCACCAAAGAACATTATTCACAAATATTCATATACTCCTAGATGCTCACTATCTAAACAATTTGGGCGTGTTCTCTTGCACAAACATATCTTGAATATGGTTCATTCGTATCATTCTAAATACTCTTCTGAACTTAATACGTGATTTATCTTTTAGGAGTATTAGTTCAAACTCTCTTCATAAGCTCTCAAGTTTCAATCAAATTCTTTAGAGCCCCACATCCTTATAATGGTGTTGAGCCTCCCATTCATAAGAGAATAGGCTAAATAGGCTTTATTCAATAAAGGTATATTGATTGTGACTTTTTGGTTCATTAAAGCCTATGCATCTAGAGTCAAGTTTAAATCACAGAAAATAATAGGACACTTGGCTAAAGAACTTGAAAATTGAAAAGAAGAAAAAGGCATAAGATGGTAGAGTACATAACTAAGGGGGATCATTTCTCTTTGTGTTTTCTTGATTCAAAATTAAATACTCTTATAATCTTATTTCTATTGCTTACATGCCCTTATGAGAATAGCACTACATTTCACTATCCATATCCTACCATATTATTTAATTTGCTTATCAGATAGTTGAATGGTATTGTAGCATGAACTATTATTGAAATATATTGAAATAAATGCTATAAATTTTTCATGCTTGAACTAAATGCCACCTGCACGGCTGATGCAATGATGCGAATTGCATATTGATGGTGGATTTAGGTTGTTGTATGCTTAAATTGAATTACTTGTTGTAAACAACTAGGTTTTTGGTGCATGAAATATTTGGGAAATGCTCAATTTACAAACGACATGCTGCTGAAATTTTGTTAGAATTTTCCTAAAAATAACCAAAAGCCCATATGCCAAAAATGATTATGATAAAATGCATGGTAAAATATTTTTGAAATGATGAGTGAAAGTTAAACAAATATTAAACTTCATCCTTACATAATCATTGCATATTCAAGAGAACTGAGCTCCATCCTTAGAGAAAGAGCAATAAAGACTCATATGCATCATGTTTAGCTTTTTGACTATTGAGGCTCTTCTGAAAACTTTGAACATCATATCCAGCTATTAAAACTCTCTCTCTCTCTCTCTCTCTCTCTCTCTATATATATATATATATATATATATATATATATATATATATATATATATATGGATTGTCCTCAGGTCTATGAGCATTATATTATGCCTTAATATCTATTTTCTGATGCATGTGTGAAATATAGGGATAAATGTACTGGTTGCATAATAGAATGAATTAATCTTGATCTAGTATTTCTATTTTAAGAGAGTTAAAGTATTGCTTATATGGCTTGGAACTATTAGTAAAACCATCTTTGATGTGTATAAGCAGTTCATTGCATCTGAGTTAGGATTCAAATCGAGAGGGGGAGCATTTAAAATTAAATCTCCATTGTGTTATGCTCACCAACATTTTAGCTTAGATCAGTTTTGAATTCACTATGGCTGAGCTTAATTATGATAATCTTATTGAATATTTTAGATAAGAATATTGTTTAACCATAGGTTCTTTGGATTAGCCATATGATTCCTGTTTTAAATTGTCTGATATCTTTAGAATTTATATGGTTGCTTTTTCTGGTTATATTATGAAGTGTGCTTTAATGTTTAACCATAAAATCATTGCTTGCTTGAACATCATATTAAAGTTTCTTTTTCAACAAGCATATTCTCCAATACATTGCTATCATATCAAAGGGGGAAATATCTTTTGTTTTTGTTGTTTTATGGCAAGCAATACTTTCAAAGCTAAAATTTTTTATATCTTGTCTTATTATTATTATTACTTTTATTATTATAATAATAATATATATATATATATATATATACACATACATATATATATATATAGATGTACACACACACACACACACACACACACTCATATATATATATATATATATATATATATATATATATATTAATGCATAACTGGTTCGTTGATTATATATGAAAATGCATGCGAACTTGTTAGACTAAATTTATACTCAAACCTACACTTAGTTGTCATATGCCGCGTGCTTTAAATTCCAATCTTTTGTGGGTCTTATGTAATGTTTAAATTGCAATGATTTGATGATATTTCTGGTATGACCTTGTTGATCATGTCATTTTTATCTTAAATGACTAGTTAAACTGTTTTGTGTGCAAAATTGCCAAATATTTTTAAAGCAGTTAAATTTTTTTTTTTCTATGACCAAATCTTATACCAAAAAGGGGAAAAGGTTTCTAAGCAAATGAAAGTTATTTCAAAAAGGGAGGAGATATTTTTTAAGCTAAGATTTCTGTTAAGACTGATCAAATACTTTCATACTTAACTTAGCCCTTTGCTGATGCCAAAAGGGGGAGAGAGCTATAAGCAAAATGCTAAATTTTTTTTTGGGGAAATATTTGAGGGACAAACATCTTAGCTACAAGCATATGTGATTTAAATGCCGTAACTAAATGCATGATTAATTTGAAATGTCTTCTTTAGTAAATATGCCTGAGCTAAAATGTCTACATTTTAAGATTATGCATTTGGAAGGGGGAGTTTTTTCAAGCTAAACCCATTTTATTCGTGTGTGTTTGTCATCATAAAAAAGAGGGAGATTGTTGACTTTTTGAGTCCAGTCCCTATTTTGAGATTGACAAAGTACTAGTTTCTCATGTGTGTGCCTAGCACTTAGACATGTTCATATTTCAGCTCACACATAAGGACAAGGGGAATGGAAGCCAATGAAGGACTTAAAGCTTATACTCCTAGCGTATTTCATGAAGATTGAAGAGCAAAATAAAAGAAGACTTATGCTTTTATTTGTAATGCATTTAGAATTTGGCTGTAATAATGTATTTTATGCATGGTATAGATGGATGCTCAGAATGACCATAGACTAACCTTAGGGAACCAACGTTTTCACAAAAAACCTTTCACATGATTTGCTAAACACTTACAAACCTTTTAAAATAAACCTGAGGTAAAGAACAGGGCAAATCTTATTTTTTAAGTAACCTCGGTCGATCGACCCTTACTAGTTAAAACTAGCTCAGTCGATCGACCATGCCTTAAGCGCAAAATTGTAACTTTGTTCAAGGTCAGCCGACCGGCCCAAAAGTAAACATAAATGGATAGTCGACCGACCATAAAAATCTCAGCAAATCTAATGCTCAGTTGACCAGGCTAAATGAACTAAATTTAGCCTCAACTGACTGACCTTCATGCTCAGCTAATTGTTCATAAGGCTTAGTCAACCGAAGTATCTTAACTTTGGAAATTGCTTATGGTCAGTTGACCGACCTCTTTCTCAGTCGACTGATGCCTAAGAAAATTCAAATTTTGACTTAGCTTAGTTGATCGGTGCATGCCTCAGTTGACTGACCCTCTCGAGTTGCTCGAATTTTAAGCGCTAAAACGTTGTTAATTTTTTTATTAAACAAATTTAAAAATACACTTCGTGTTCCTAAGGGTCATATTTCTTCAAGACTCTATAAATACCTCCTCATTACTCATTTTTAAAGAGATGCTCAGATTATAAATCCTCCCAAAATATTTTGTGCTTAAATTTTATACTCTCGTACTCTTTTCTTTGAAAATCCTTTTGTAAGAGAGCATTTGATTTCTCTTTCACTCCCTTATTTACAAATTAATTGCTCTTGAGGGATTGTTGAAAGGAACATTTGTTATTGCATTTATTCTAGCATTTAAAAGGCATTTACACTCATTCACTTGTTCATTTTGAAAATCATCTTGTGATAGTAAGATTAAAGTTTCTCTCACGTTTTCTTTGATAAATATTTTTGTGGAGAAATTTTTTTATAGCTTGTTAATCTTTGAACATTCATTGTAAGATTCAAAAGCTTACTTATATTTATTTGCAAAAATCCTTTGAGCATAAACTCTAGCTTCTCTAAACACCTTTTATTGAAAAATATTTTTTTGGAGAAAATATCTATTACATTTAAATCTTTGAAGCTCTTATTGTATATTTTACTCCACATCAAAGATCATATATACTCATTTTTGCAAAAATATCTTTGAGAGCAAAACCCTAGGTTCTCCTACTTTCTATTGAAAACCTTTTTGGAGAAAATTTTATTAGGGTTAAATCTTTGAATTGCTTATCAAATATATATTTTTCAAAAATTGCAAAATATTATTAAGAAAAATACCCTTACTCTACCGAGCATAATTCACTTCATACGAGAGTGCATTTTAGAGCTTTCATATTGTACATCTTTACTTATTTTCAAAAGCATTTATTTGTACAAAAATTTATATCTTTGTATTCCAAACATGGCCTGAAAAGGAATACACCGTCCTATAAGGTGTACCGGTTTGACTCTAACCCGGTTAGGTGAGCTGAGGAAACTCTGCCTCATAAGAAGATTTGGTTGTGAGTCCGCCTCGTAAGGAGAACTGGTTGTGGCTCAGCCTATAATTGAGTTGGGGAGTCTCCGCCTCATAAAGAGAGTTGTAAACGGCATCGCTCTGCTCGGTTAAGTGAGCAAATAGTGGAATCCACTTGTTGGTTAGCTTGAGGCGGGTACGTAGGCTAGTTTGGCCAAACCTCGATAAAAAATTGTGTTTCTCTTTCTTTTGACTATTTATCTTTCCTGCACACGTATGTTTATATTTGATTTACTATAAATGATGTGCATGATTTATATATTTCCATATATTGTCATTTGAATTGGTAAATGCTTAGAGAGACCCTAAGTTGAATTATTCTGATTGTGGATCTTAAAATGGAGATAAATTGACATAGGAAGTTTATAATTTCCAATTCAGCCCCTCTTAGGAATACACCATTCTTGTCATGCCGATGCCGACGTTCACTTGGACCATTTTGCTCAGGTGTATGGGGAGCAGTGGTAAGCCAACCAACGGAATTAGAGGAGAGAAAATGACGAAGAGCCTGAAATTCACCTCCCATTATCAGAGTATAAGTGTTTGATGTGAAAACCAAACTATTTTTCAAGTAACCCTTTCAATTGACAAAAAATATTGCAAACATTACTTTTTCCTCGGATAGGAAACAACCAACAATATCTAGTAAAGTGGTCAAAAAACAAGACATAAAAACAAAACCCATCAAGCGAAGTGGAATTTGTAAGCCCCCCAACATTAGTATAAATGTATTCAAGTGGATGAGTGCTAACAAGAGAAGTGAAAGAAAAAGGCAACTTGTGACTTTTATTGCATCGACAAGAATTACAAATGGAAGATAAAGAGACACTATACACCACAACTGGTAGAGAAAAGGTACGAATAAGAAAATCAACTACTTTATTTGAAGGAGGCCCAAGTTGTCTATGCCAGGTGTCAACTATTGTTTGTTCACCAACAAGTGTTAAAATAGAAGACGCTTTAGCACAAGACGCCATTGGCATTGGATAGACACAATCCTTATATTTATTGCGAAGTAGAGTTGCCCTCGTGCTCTGATCCTTCACAATAAAATAAAATGGGTGAAATCAAGATAGACATCATTGTTACGAGTGAAATTATGAACGGAGATTACGTTTTTGTGAATATTAGGAACACTAAGAGTATTAGTCAATTTAAAAGACTTCGAGGAAGAGTGAAGAGACATAAAGCCAACATGTGTGACTCACAAACCTGAGACATCGCCAATGACGACCTTATCCGTGCCATCATACTTCAAGTGAATAGAGAGATTGGCAAGATCGGAGGTGATGTTGTGAGAAGTTGCGGAATCCACAAGCCACTTTTTGTCGATGGATGCATTTGTAGTGGCACAATTAATAGAATTCACTCCTGAAGCCGAGTAACAAGTCTTGACCGCGTGATCAACTTTGTGGCACAATTGACAAACGATTCGGGCTTACCAGACTACTCCTAATGATTATTGTGACCAAAGTTGGAGTGATGCTGACCAGAGGAACTAGGGTTAGAACGTTGGTTGCAATTGAAAGTGGTAGCGGAAGTGCGGTGCTGAGTGGAGTTCGTAGTGGCAACCATAACAACATTGGACACATCAACACGTCGTAAGTAACTATTGTGGCCAACCAGCATATCATGAAGCTCCTCAAACGTAAAAGAGTCTCACGTGCTTGAATAGGCATTGCAATCTCACAGTACTCAGGGCCAAGACCATTGAGGACATACAAAGTAATGCCATCCATTGAGATGGGAGAGTCAATTACAGTAAGTTCATCAACTAATACCTTGATGGTGTGGAGATACTCTGATACCGAGCGGGACTCTCGTTGAATGAGAGTTAACTCCTCCTTAAGTTGTATAATATGAGTGCATGAACAATTAGCGTACAATTGTTGCAATTTGGACCAAACATCATAAGCAGTGGTGGAAGCAGAAATTAGCGGCATGCTCGGCTTGGAGATAGAAGCAAGGATGGCATGGAGGATCAACTTATCTTGTCAAAGCCAATGCTAGAAAACCGGATTGGAGACACCTGCAGAAGATGAACCGGTAGGGGTGGTGCTGGAGAAATGGTTTGTGATGAACAAACAGTTGTATCGTCAAGATAGCCTTGAAGGTTATAGCCAATGACTAAGGACATCAGTTGGGCATGCCAAGAAGGGAAGTTGGAAGGGGTAAGCTTCAAGGGAAGCTGGGAGTTGGCATTGATGGCAATAAGAGAAGAGTTTCCGCTGCCAGGAACGTCTACGGTGGTGACAACAATGGATTAAGAAGAAGCAGCCATTAGGAAAGAGAAAAAAAAATAAAAATAAAAACTCATTAGAGAAAGAGCTTTGATACCATATAGAAAATGCAGGACACTTTCATTGATGAGATGTCCTATATATAGGACCTGTACAAGGTATAATTTGTTACAAATTCAAACACAAATTCAAAGTATTTAAATACTAAATTAAGGAGATTCTAGACTATCAAATACAAACATATATTCAAGTAATACAATCTGAAAAATCCCAGATCACCACATACAATCAGATATTCGCAAATCTTCAACTGTTAGGATTCTCGGCAAATTTCCTTAATAGTTTGCTAGTACACATTCTAAAATGCTACTACAAAATCAAGTTTGTTCATTAAGAACAATAGATACGAAAAGAGAATGGAGAGCATGATGAAATCAAGAAATAAGTTTGAAGCTATTTTGTTTGATTCTATTTACATACTCATATACTAGGTATGTAGAAAAATTTTCGAGTAATGCAACACACTGCTGAAGTTTTATTCTAAGATGTCTAGGATTTTTCTCAATGGTAGTAGAGAGAACTATTTTAAAGCTTCAAATAACATTTTGCCTAATGGTATTAGAGGAAAAATGTTCACTTAACAAAACTTTGCTTAATTTGTGTTGGAGCACCTACCTCATCTTGCGAAAAGTATTGTTGGGAAAAATATTATATATGAACTAATTCCCACAAGTAAATCGATGGAGTAATGCAAACAAAAAATAAAAATGAGACACACAAAATTTAATGTGGTTCCCTAAAATGTTGAGGTACGTCCACGGGGCACGACGGTCCAAATCCACTATCACAAAAATGTTGTACAAAGTGGATACAAAAGGTACGAGCCTTACAAACACACAAGAGTTTATAAACAAATGTAGAAAGATGGAAAGATCTCACCAATATTATGAAAAAAACTCCCAAAAGAACCAACCAAAATAACACATCCAGCAAAATACTAATATGCTGTCAATAATAAATAGCCTGAGTTGCAGGAGTGACTTGTAGTAACCTGGATAATTATAGAATTAAATAATTAAGAAAAGAGAGGAGAAATTTTTCAAGGGGGATCAGCAGGGTCTCGTCGACGAATGCAGAGAGTTCATCGACGAGTGGCTTTTTGGTAACGTCGACGGGGACACGTGTCTCGTTGACGAAAAGATACCGAGAGGGGTGATTTCAGGGCCTAAAATTCATCGACGAGGGTAATGAGTTCGTCAACGATCTCACTTGTTGGACTCGTCGATGAGATGACGTGGTTCGTCGACGAGGCCACATGGCCAAAGGTCTATAAATAGCAAAAAACGACGGTTCAACGAGAAAATTCATTTTCTCTTAGCTTTTTCTCTCTCTTACTCGATTTCTCTTCCCTTCTATCTAGATTTCTCACCTCGTTACTCCCCGGTTCAAATGATCAGAAGCCGCCACGTTGATCCTGGGGAGATTCTGTACAAGTCTGTTATAGTAGATTATTGGTTAGGCCAACTTGGGTACCATCCAAAAATCAGGGTAAGTAAATTATTTAGGTATTTTTAGTATTATCATACTTATTTGGGTCCAGATTTTGTATTATATAAGGATTAAAATTAGGGTGTTATGTTTTCAGGGTTAGGGTGTTTTGGGACTCTACAGACATGAGTTAAGGACCTAGTGGATATTTTTCCAGGAGCCAGGTAAATTATAGTTTAGAAAATTACGAGTATGTAGGTTCGAGAAATTTAGCTGGTTTATTGAAAATATGATTATATGCATTATTTCAGGATTTTGGGGGTAGTACACCGTGGGCGTGAGAGTGGAGTTGGAGGCAAACTTCCCAGTCAGTTAGGTAAGGGAAATATGCTATACTAGGAACTTCAGAATGTTTATAGAAATTATGTGTTTTTCAGATTATTACTTAGCTTACAAATTATTAGTATATCAGAAAATACAATTTTTAAGAATATGAGGTATTTACTTGTTTTGTTGTGTGGCATGAGATTTTAACAGACCAGTACAAAAATTATACAGTTTCTAGATTATTATGAATTATAGTATCTATACAGAAATATGTTTATGAGACCTTATTAGTTTAGTATAGAAATTATATAGTTTCTAGATTATTATGATTTATAGTATTTATACAGGAATATGTTTATGAGACCTTATTAGATCAGTATAGAAATGATATAGTTTTCAGATTGGAATGATTTATACTATTATGCAGAGATATGTTTTATCAGATTTTACAAGAGTATGAATTACAGTGTTTATACAGACAGATATTTTACAGCCTATGCAAATTATCATGATTTCCAAAATAATAAAGTCATAACACTATGATATTACAATTTATACAACTTAGATAATACAGTATTCTCAAATCAGTTTTTGGTGTTATGGTTATTTTCCATAACACTATGGTAGTACAGTTTATACAGTACATATATTACAGTATTTTCAAATTAGCTTTCAATGTAATGGTTATTTTAGAATCATAATGAAACAGTAAGATAATTATGTATATCAGTACTATATAGTATCAGACCTTGATGAATCAGTTTAGTAAATATCCAGTTATCAGAGTACGATACCGTTGCTATTACAAATCAGAGTGCAACCATACATCTTAGATAGAGTATGGAAGGTTTCCATCAACCGCACCTGGAGGGATTGCAGGCTCGCCAGAAGTTTGGGTTGAGGTGGGCAGTTTGACGAGGTAGATACCAGTACCGTGCCTAGAAGAGGTTGCAGATTGGCCGGGTTGAGGAACGTTAGAGTTATAGTTGACTTACTTGGTAGTCCAACTAGAGTTAAGTCCCTCTTACGGGCCACACAACCTTGTCATAAGGGGTTAAATCATGACGTATAGTTTTTTAGAGTATTTTCACAGTTATGTATATGCATACAAATTTACACAATATCAGCAGACATATTACAATACTAGAAGTATGAATAAGTAGAAACTCAGATATTACAGATGTATTTTAAACCATAAAAGATATGAAATGTACTGTATTTTGTATTATCAACTTTCACTGTTTCAATTACCTATCAGTATAGTATTTATGTAACTCAGTTGCCATACACTAGTAATAGCATATTTCCTCTGACTGAGCATTAAAGATATGAAATGTATTGTATTTTGTATTATCAGCTTCCACTGTTTCAATTACCTATCAGTATAGTATTTATGTAACTCAGTTGCCACACACTAGTAATAACATATTTCCTCTGACTGAGCATTCTCACCCCAATGATTTAATATTTTTCAGGTGATCCAGTTAGGTGAGTGGACCAGGCTCGTAGATAGAGAGGGTGATTATACTACCCTAATTGTAGGGTAAGTGTATACAGGAGATTGTATTTTCGATGAGATGATACTGGGGTGATGTGTATATATGTACGTATTTGGGAAGAATTACTGAATTCTTGTATTGTTTATATGGATGAACAATTTTATGTTTTACGCCTGCATAGGTGTGTAATATAATCAGGTTTTCCCCAGTGCTCGCTTGGGGTCTGAGATGTTATAGCAGATTATACAGGAGGGTCATAATTTTATATTTTGCAGTTTATTTTATAAAAAAAAAAATGGTATAGATTTTTGGGTCATTACAGTTTGGTATTAGAGACTAGGTTGCTAGGTTTGCCAGACTCTAGAGTACAGTGAAAAACAATACCAGAATATAGGAATGAAATTTTGAGAAGAGTGGAACAGGATATGAGTGAGTTGATGTTGAGAAACTAGGATGAGAATTTAGGGTTCTGTTCTGTAGTCTGGAAGTAGGAATATTGGGGTGGTTTTTGTGTTTTTCCTGGGGTGACAATTTCAGGAAAACCATAGTAAACTATCATTGATTTCTATTTCCATATGGTAGGACTAGATCTTAAATTAGTGATAGGAAGTGTAGGGTATTTTAGATAGAATAGTATTATAAGGTTTGGATCCTCAGGATAATTTGATGTTATTACAGGATGAATCTAGGAGGTAGTAGCGCCCATGCTAGTGGCGACGATGGAGCAGGGCTTTCTGGTGTAGAAGGCGAGGACTCAGATGCTACCTTATGCAGCATAGCTCAGCAGCTCATGACTGAGATTGCTCGGAGCTCCAGGGAGTAGGGAGGTCCATCTACAACTCAGGGATGCATGACAGAGAAGTCCATCTACAACTTAGGTATGTAATATGAGCAAGGTTTTCCTCAGTGCTCACTTTGGGCCTAGGAGGTTATAGTAGATAATTCAGGGGTATAAGAGTAAATAGGTAAAAAAAAAGGTATAATTTTTGGGTTGTTACATTAAGGAACCAACGACCTAAGCATAAGGAATTTTCTTCATCTTTTCCTTGTCTTTCTTACTTGTAGGACTTTCTTTTGTACTACGCTTGAAGTGACTAGCAAGTGGGCAACCAACGGGTTTTGCTTTATCCATATTGAACCTCTCAAGCTCTTTTTCAATATACCTTTCTTGAGACAACCAAATTTGCCATTTTTCATGATCACCAACAATTCTCATGCCAAGAATTTGCTTTGCTGGTCCCAAGTCTTTCATAGCAAAAGACTTGCTCAATTCCAACTTCAACTTGTCAATCTTAGAGGAGTCTTGTCCTACAGCAAGCATATCATCAATATAGAGTAAAAAAATAATATAAGTACCATCCAAAAATTTTTTCACAAACACACTATCATCTGAAGAGGTTTTTGAGTAACCATGATCAATCATGAAAGAATCAAATGTCTTGCACTATCTTCGTGGTGCTTGCTTCAACTCATACAAACTTTTCTTTAATTTGCATACCAAATTCTCTTTCCTTTTTTGTTTGAAGCATTCTGGTTATTCCATGTAAATTTCATTTTCCAAGTCACTATGTATGAAAACGGTTTTCACATCTAATTGCTTAACTTCTAAATTCAAGTATGCTGCCATGCCAAGAACAACACAAATAGATGACATTTTCACAACCGGTAAGAATATTTCATCAAAGTCAATTCCCTTTTTCTGACCAAAGCTTTTTACCACAAGCCTAGCCTTGTACCGAAGATTCTTTCCATCATTTTCCAACCTAAACACCTAATTTTTTTTTTTTTTTCAAAACTTTCTTTCCAGGAGGAAGTTTAACCAAATCATTAGTGTGATTGTCAACTATAGACTTCATTTCCTCTTGCATAGTCTCCCTCCATTTAACTTTGTTTTCATGGTTTATGGCTTCTTGATAGCTTTCGGGCTCCCCTTGATCTGTTAGAGTAACATAGTCACTTGATGGATATTTAGTTGAAGGTCTTGGCTCTCTTAAAGATCTTCTCAACGAAACTTGCTCTTGAACTTGTTGCTCCCCCTCATTTTCATCTTCATCATCACTAGGAATTTCATCATTTCCAACATCTTCAAGAGGTGGAAGAACATCTTTCATATTTTCATCATGTGTCAAAGGTGGAGAAGGTGACTCTAAGTCAACAAAATCATTCTCATTAGATTGTGGTTGCTCAATCGTGCCAAAATCTTCAATTGTTTGATCTTACAACATCCCGACTTCTAACAATTTTCTCGTCAATCAGATCCCACAATTTGTATCCAAATTCATCTTACCTATAATAACCTGGAAAAAAAAATTAAAAAAAAATAATTAATGAAAATTATTATTCAATTAATTAGTTAAACATTATTAAAATAATGTAATAAATAAATAAATAAAAAGTAATAGTATGAAAAAAAAGTTAAGACTAATTATTAATTAATTAATTAATTAAACATTATTGAATTAAATAAATAAATAAATAAATAAAAATAAATAGTAAAAAAATTGGAATAAAGATATATATATATATATATATAATATTTAATAATATAATAATATATATTATTTAGGAAGAAATCTTCCTTAGGAAAGATCTGCGCCTCTCTCCTCTCTCCTTCTCCTTTCTCCGTCCACTCCACCGTCTGCGTCTCTCGCTTTTCTCAATTTCTTGGCGGATGTTTGACCAATCGGGAAACAGAAGGTATCGTTGGGTTCATAGCTCCACCACCAACATTTCTACTGGAGTAAATTTGTCGTGGGAGCGGCGTAGGTACCACTCTTGAGGAAAGGTATATTTTCTTTAAATCCTTAATTTCTCCTTAGATCTTCAGTCAAATCGTCGATCAGGCACCACCACGGGGTTCTAGTCGCGATTGTCGTCATTTTGACATAAGTAAATTTTCAATTGAGATTTTCTAGGCCCTACTCCAAAGCAAGAGTGAGATTTGAAAATTTTGGTAAATTGGATATATTTAAGGGTATAATTATTTATTTAGAATTTATGGGCCTAAAAAATATTAAAATAGTATTTTATTTAGGGTTGATTTAATGGAATGAGGATTTTTTATTTAAGATCCAGGTGAGCCCCGTAGATATTTTTCGAGGTCCTTGTTGGCGTAGTTCAAGAAACCAGGTAAGGGAAAAAAATATATATTAAACTAGAATTTTATAAATTTAATAGAAATAAATTGTGTTATATATACGTGTATATGTTTTGGTATGAGTTTAAAATGTTAACCATTTAAATTATGTTTTTCCGAGTTTAGGGTTGTTTATTAGATACGTATATGCGAAAATGAACTGATGAAAGTAAAAAATATTTTTAGGATAATTATGTAAGAAATGAAAGGTATTTTCAGTATATAAATATTAAATGTTGGTTCACTTATTTTACAGGCAGTGTATGAATTTTATTGCTAAATTGTGTGGCATGAGTAAATGTAAGTTCTGTATAAATATATGTTAAATGTATGAGATGCGGGCTAAGTAAGTGAAGCATTAAGAATGAAATGTGATATGAACTATGTTGCTCGTGTGTGTTAATGTAACCATGTAAACAACTAAAAGATACTGGGTAAAACAACTGAAAAATGTCAGGTAAAATAGTTGAAAGATGTTGGGTATGTAATGAAATGAAATGAAAATAGAAATAAATGAAACGAAAATGAAGTGTGAAATGTGATCAATGTAAGTGACTCTTTCCCATTTTACATTGATCACATTTCACATTTCATTTTCGTTTCATTCATTTCCATTTTTGAGTCACTTAAAGTGAAATGAAATGAAATGTTAAAGTTATGAACTTGAACATAGGTGAATGGTTGAATAATGACAGAAAAAATAATATATTATGATATCAGAAGTATCTATGCTCGTAAAATATGTTACGATTGGGGCGGGGCATACTCTTCGCCTAAGGGCTTGTTGAGAAAGGCGAGTGCGCTAGTAACTTTAGATGTGGTAGTAGCTACATAACGTACTAGGGCAGAGGGAACCTATTTGTATTGGTAGGTAGATTTCCCTATCCTTGGGGTCTTCGCTGGTAAACCATTGTTTGAACTATGTGAGTACGAGATCAATCTAATACTTGATGGTTTACTGAGTAAGGTGAGTGCCCTGGTATGCTTTAGTGGTAACCTTCTGGTTGCCAAATGTATAGAGCAGAGGGGTGCTACTTGTATGTGCGGGTAATCACCCCTATCTTTGGGTAATCTTGTGGGGTTAAATATTTTGTATGTGTTTGATTAGGCTTAGAGAATGATTTCATTGTTTATGATAATGTTTTGCAAATATTATTAAAATAACATTTATGAACCTCATATTAGCCATACGCTGTTTTAATATATTGTTTCACCCCTTACTGAGATGTGTCTCACCTGAATATAAATTTATCTTTTTCAGGATTTCCTCGAGATTGATCTTAGAGAGCTCGAGGTTTTATAACATTTTTGGAAAATAAAAGAGAAAATGGTATATTTTTATGTTAATTTTGAGATGTATATTTCATGTTTTATGTATTTAAGTCTTCAGATAGATGAATAGTTGTGAATACTGGTATTTGTGGATAATGTTTTAGAGACATGTATATATGTGAGTACAGGTGGTGAATAGTTAATTTGGATTATGGATAGGAATAGTAAACTTTGGCATTATATAATTGGAGATTATATTTATGTTTTCCGCTGCATATATGAAATTAGTATGTGGATTATAAGGTAAATGAATGGATTAGTAGCTCTTTGGGCCCATGCAGAGGGTCGGGGCGTTACAATGCCCATAGCCAAGAAAAATACATTGCATTGTCTTGTCATCAAGTTTGGATCTTTCATCTTTTGGAATGTGAGCAAATGCACGACAACCAAACACTTTCTAGTGATCATAAGTGACATCTTTACCTATCCAAATTTTTTTAGGAACTTCACCAAGTAAAGGAATTGAAGGAGAAAAATTAAACAAGTCCACTGCTTTCCTTATTGCTTCACCCCAAAATGATTTTGGCAACTTTGCATGAGAGAACATACATCTCATTCTCTCCAGTATGGTGCGATTCATCTTTTCAACCATTCCATTTTGTTGAGGGATTTTCTTGACGGTCTTTTGATGTCCAATGCCTTGGCTATAACAATTTGCATCAAATGGGTCAATGTACTCTCCACCATTATCCGAGCACAAACATTTCACTTTCTTTCTAGTCTCTCTTTCAACTTTAACCTAAAAATGCTTAAACACATCTAAATTTTGATCTTTAGTTTTCAAAGTGTAAGCCCGAACTTTTCTTGAACAATCATCAATAAAAGTAACAAAATAAAGTGCACCACCATGAGATTTAACTTTCAACAGAATGTATCAAATTTAGAACATTATATTGTTTAGTAACAAACTTTGTATGAAAAGGAGCTCTATGTTACTTACCGGCCAAACAATGCACACAAGCTTTAAGAAGAGTATCTTTCATCTCGGGTAGGAGCTTCCTTTTGAACAAAAACTACATTCCTTTTCATAGTAGCCGAATTACTAACTGTCACAACCAAAGTCTCCCAACTTTCCAACAAAGAGCTAAGAAGCATTAAGGCCTACAATTCATCATCAAAAACTATTTTCATAATAGCAAGCTAATTGATAATATTTTTCATCTCATTCAAATGCTCGGTAATAAGACCACCATCTTTACATTTCAAGCTTACCGATTTTCGGAAAAGAAAAGCTTTATTTGTAGCCGACTTTCTATGATAAAGACACTCTAATTTTTTCCACAATTTATGTGTCGATGTTTTGGTAGAAACATGATGAAAAAAACTATTATCAATCTATTGCCGGATGACACCAACGACTTTTCTATTAAGCCTATTCCACTCATCATCACTCGTGTCTTTAGGCTTTCGACTATCACCCTCAATAGGTCCATCCAAATCTTTGCAAAATAAAAGGTCTTGAGTTTTTGTTTTCCAAGTTACCCAATTGCTCCCATTGAAGCTAATCATACGACCGACATTACCTTCCATGATTTACACAAATTTAATGTGTAAATATAATACGACTCTGATACCACTTGTTGGGAAAAATATTATATATGAACTAATTCCCACAACTAAATCAATGGAGTAATGCAAACAATAAATAAAAATGAGACACACAAAATTTAATGTGGTTCCCTTAAATGTTGAGGTACATCCATGGGGCACGACAGTCCAAATCCACTATCATCAAAATATTGTACAAAGTGGATACAAAATGCACGAGCCTTACAAATACACTAGAGTATATAAACAAATGTAGCAAGATGGAAAGATCTCACCAATATTATGAACAAAACTCCCAAAATAACCAACCAAAATAGCACATCCAGTAAAATACCAATATGCTGTTAATAATAAACAGCCTGAGTTGCCGGAGTGACCGGCGGAGCTGCTGTAGAAAATGGAGAGGACGACTGGCACTGATGCTGGTTGTAGGCGGAGAGAGTGTTGCAGGTGCTGGTTGCAGGCAGAGGGAGCTAGTAGGGGAAAATTAGAGTGGAATGACTACTTGCAGTGTGCGAAAAAAAAAAAAAAATTTGAATGGAGGGGCTACTATGCTGCGCATAAACTTTTGGAGAATGCCAAAGGACATGCATTAGACATGCCTTTTTTTTCGAAAAGCCAACAAAGCATTAATAAAAAAAAAAAAAAATCCTTTTTCAAGATATAGGTCCCACAAGGAGGGAAACCTAACATTATTGCCTATGGTTTTTTTTTTTGTTGGTTTTTTTTATTATTAGATAGTTTTTGTGAATTTGATGTTTTCATTAAACATTATCTTATAGGTTTAGGAAAGAAGGATTTACGAGAACAATTTTTACAACAATTATTTCAAACATTTGAAATTCATAGAAGTTCTAAAAGCAGCCAATTTGATTTAGCTAAGCACTTGAAACAAAATTTGAAGGCATCACCATGGAAAGGAGAAGTTATTTTAAATAGATGGATGATTAAGTGTGAAGTCAATCAAAATTTGTAAATAATGAGGAAAATTTCGAGTTGCGTTTAGTTTTTGCAATACCTCTATTCAGGAATAAAGTAGTTATGACAAAAGAAATACTATATCATCATAAAGCAACTAATAATCTGATAGGAGACTACTTTCATTATAACATGTTGATGGAATAATAAGAAATGGATGAAAAATAACTATTATCGTTAGTGTCAAATTTCTCATTTTATTCCATTTTATTCCTGTAAATAATTATTCTGTGAATCAAATGTATATTGAATATTTCACTTGGAGAATAAAGACCAATTGATTTACCAAAGAAAGAAAAAGTAATATTCTATTTTCTTCTTTTATAAATCAACGAAAGTGCGGTATATTTGTAAAATGCATTTTTTGTAAATAAAATCATCCTTTAAAGAAGTATAAGAGTCAAGCATAAGCAAATTGGGGTGTGGAGGGATCACTTGATGCCATATACCATAGAGTGAAATTTGTGACTAGTTTTGCTTTATAATTCAAGGAGAAGAATGACATTTGGTCATAATTTTTGAGGTTTATATTATTTAATTCAAGTGATGGTTGCTTGTGATGACAATGGTAAGAGCTTAGGCGAAGAAGCTACTAGGTCACAGATTTTTCATTCTCGAATTTTAAAATGCCTTAACATTATGATTTAGGAATATGAATTCCAGATTATAAATGTGAATTTGAATAGATTTGTATAAAACTTAATACAATTTATATTATGTTTCCTTCAAATCCACACAAATTTATTAGCATCAATCTAGGGATGTGGATCCTTGTCTTTTTTAGGAACTGGCCCTTGTACATCTGGCAATGCTCGTAAAAGTTTTATTCGTAAGGCATGCAAATGTATAAACCATAGTTATTAGTAGGCAAGAAAAGGGCTTGTGAATTTTTTACCTAATATAAATTTTGATTTAAAAAAATCGAAAAGCAATTTTTTTTTTTTTTTTTGTGATGCTTGTGCGGGAGGAAAATATTTAATTTAATTTTTTTTTTTGGCAAATTGGAACTCAAGATCCTAGTCAAGTCATTTAGAACTCCTAGTGTCACCAAACATAGGCCACTCCCAGGCATACCTAGGTCAGTAGAAAATTAGTTCCCCAGTAATTGATGGATGGAATGGAAGTCTCCTAGTAATAGTAATAGGAGGTCATGCTATTTTGGATAGATATCTGATTATTCCATTTTCATATATCACATAACAGATGAATGCAAACTAATCTTATGAATATGATAATATCCATCTTCATAAAGCTGCAAATGCTTTTGCTTTTCTTTCTAGAAAAAATTTGTGAGCGCAAATGTAATATAGTTGGAGTATAGGATGGGATTGGGTGCGTGAAATTAGTAATGAAAGATTTGAAAAGTTGCCAAAAGAAGGGCGTGTTTGGTACGAAAATGAATGCGATTAAAATGACCTCGGGAGCTGATGAGCATCGCACCAAATCCTAACCTCACGAACTAATTACACCACATAGATTAGATAGACAGGTAGATAGATGGATAAACTCCAATTTTGTCATTTTGTCACTTTTACGATGGCATGATACCCATGCCATGCCATGCAGGGCCCCACGAGAATGCCCCAAGTAGATGAGAGAGAGAGAGACAGCAAAGCAAGGGACGTGAAAGCTGAGCGGTACCTACCAAATCCGTCCCAGCTAGCTCTATCTATTATCTGTAACCACTCCTCCCTCTCTCCCTCTTCACCAACTTGGTCAAAACCCCCTCTCCCCCCCCCCCCCCCCCCCTCTCTTAGGATCCAGACTCTCTCTCTCTCTCTCTCTCTCTCTCTCCGCCCATCTTCAAACATTCTACATATATATGAAAGCCCCTTCTTCCCTCTCTCTCTCTCTGCTCTCTTCTCTTTTCAAGTGCCTGGCTACAGCACTCATCTCTGTGGTCGGCCTGAATAATCCGACGGCGGGATATATATAGATTGATTGATAGATCATTGGAGAGGTTAGGTGAATATATATATACATATATATAAAATATGGCCCGGTCTCCTTGCTGCGAGAAAGCCCACACTAACAAAGGGGCGTGGACAAAGGAGGAAGACCAGCGCCTCATCAACTACATCCGTCTTCACGGCGAGGGCTGCTGGCGTTCGCTCCCCAAAGCCGCCGGTATATTTCTATATATGACCTTGAGTCATGATTATTCATTTTTGTTTATTTCATTCGTTTTAATTTATTCTTGATTGATGGGTTATTGTCATTAATTTGAAGGGCTTCTTCGATGCGGCAAGAGTTGCAGACTCCGGTGGATTAACTACCTCCGCCCAGACCTTAAGCGCGGAAACTTCACCGACGAAGAAGACGAACTCATCATCAAGCTTCACAGCTTGCTCGGAAATAAGTACTATGCCCGCCCCTTTTATTATATATTCTCTCTTCCATCTCCATCTCAATCTCCCTCCATCTTCCTCCTTTAAATATAAATGCTCTGTTTGGTGGCCCGGAAATTTCTGAAAAGCAGGAACGACGAAAGAGGCACTGCTCCTGGGATACCTAGCTATCATATAATTCTACTTTACATTTTTACATTTGTCCCAGAAAATAAAATACGCAGCATTTTGCCTTCCCGCCCCCTCCCCCCCTTCCCTCTTAATTTTCTTTGCAACCAAACAGAGTGGGATTAGATAAACTATACGTATTTCTCCTCTGTTTACAGAGTTCAGTGCTAATTAATTGCTGAAAACTTGATCAGATGGTCTCTGATTGCCGGACGATTGCCGGGAAGAACGGACAACGAGATAAAGAATTATTGGAACACTCACATCAAGCGGAAGCTCCTCAGCCGCGGACTCGACCCTCAAACGCACCGTCCCCTCAACGGCGCCACTGTAGCCGCAGCAACCACTGCCACCGCTAGGAACGCCTCTTCGGCGTCAGTGCCAGTAGCTGAAATTCCTCTGCCGAACCCATTCGCCGAAAAGGAAAAGAGTAGTCCGTTTTACAGCAACAATATCAACAGCTTCAAGCTGGGTTCTCATGATTCTTCCATGGAAGAAGAAGGTAATTGCAGAAGTGGCGTAACAGAAGAAGGGCAGCAACAGAAGCAAGAGCAAGAGTGCCAGGAACTCAACCTGGAGCTCTCGATAGGGTTGGTTCCGTTCCGGTGTAATCCCCAAACAACGTCGTCTTCGAGCAGTAGTACATCAGAGCAGCCCAAGCACAATGAGAAATTACAGCAGGTTCCGTACGAGTTCATTGCGGTGATGGCGCCATTAGCGCCGGCGGCTGGGGCGGGGGAGAACATGATGGGTGGCGCACTACAGGGTGTGTGCGTGTGCTGCAATCTAGGGTTTCAGGGCAGTCAACCCTGCTGTAATTGCAAAACCCCAAATGGGTTCTTCAACAGATATTACACAACATTATGAATGGAACCACATGTTAATTTTTCATTAATTTAATTTAATTTTAGGTAAGATATAAATGCTTGGCCTACCCTTGTCATCAATCCATCACTCTCCAATTAATAGCTCTGATCATATCACATATGTAGACCTTTGTATGTCTTTAATTTAGTTATTAAATATATGATAAATTGATTTACATTAATTAATATCAAATATATAAAGAAAGATATATTTTAAATATTTTTAGAAAATAGAAATAGATAGAGGTTCCTTATATAATTTTTTGATTTCTCCACTTAGAACTTAGAAAATCTTAAGTAAAGGATAGAAAAAATATAAAAATAAGTAAAAAATAAAAAAAAAATATTTCAAATTAATGACTAAAAATATAATTTTAAACTCTATTAATATTTATTTTTTATAATTTTTAATCACATTAAAATAAACTTTTTTAATAGTATTTAATATATAAAAAAAAAATCAAAAAATGAGTTTTCTCTGTCCTGTAAATGTGAGGCATTTATGTCTACCCACTCAAACTTAGGTGTGAGATCCATCCTTGCCTACCTAGCTTTTCCCCACCTTAAATGCCTAAAAAAGAAGTGGTGTTTGGTACCAAACCTTTCAAGTGTAGGTTATAGTCTAAGCTTCCCACCCCAATCACCCCTACTTTTTTTTTTTTTTGAAGTATCCTCAGTCCCTCGCACAAGGTGTGGGCATAATTCAGAAAAATCCGAATTAACCAAATTAATCGATCGAAATTGATCAATTCGGTTCGGTTAAGAACACAAGATCGGTTGGTTCGGTTATGATTAAGAGGAATGTTAATTCGGTTAATCGAAATAACCGATTTAATAATTAATTAAAATTTAAATATAAATTAGTATATGTTAATTTTTTAATATGTTAATTAGTATATGCTAATTTGTTAATATGTTAATTAGTATTTAGTAAAAAAAATTTACAATTATATTATGTTTTTATTAATTAATTTCAAATTAATTCGGTTAAATTTGGTTAACCGAATTACCCGAAAAGGTAATTCGATCGGGTTTAGTTCGGTGAAGCCCCTCTATTTGGTCGATTTGGTTAACAATTCTCATTAACCGAAAATTTCGGTTAATTCGGTTAGTAACCGAATTTGACAGAACCGACCGTTTGCTCACCCCTACCTCACACTCCTATTTTTCAATAATATGAAAAATCATGGTTCCCTATAGATTATTTAAATTACTAGAATAAATGGCACGTGTTGATTGTGACGAGTAAGATTAGTTCATCTTGAATTTGATAAGAAAATAAAAGTTTAAAAGATCTTCACCTTCTTGAGTTCTCAACCATTAAAATTAATAAATAACATGGAAAATCAAACTCTAATATTTTTATTGTAGGAAGTAGTTTTAGAAACATAGTAATGATTAACATCCATCAATATGTAGTTATGTTGTGTAAAAGAAGAAAATATTGGATACCAAGTAAGTATTACATCAGCATTCTGGTCAGTGCCCAATAAAGTAATTACAATATGACATATATATTGCAAGTTTTTTTCCTCCCTAAAATTTTGAGAGTTATTTATTTCTTTTCTAAAATTTTAGCGTTGTGTAAAGTCAATTCTTTGTTCATTAATATGGTATGTATGTGTGTTATTTTAGTATATTTTCTTTTTCATTTTCCAAGATACCAAATATAAAAATAAATTATTTTGAAATTTATTTTTCCATAATATTTTTGAAGTTGCAATTGGGATCTTAGTGTTTGGGTTCGTTCTTGGATTTTTGACAAATGATGCTCGACATTAAGGCATACAAAAAAAATTAATTATATTCAAATGAACTTTCTTCCTAACTTGCACACTTACTCTCTTCTCACATTCCCTAAACATAATTTTTTTTTTTTTTTTTACAAAGATAGAAAATGCAACTTAAAATTCATCAATACTATGACTATAACCAAATTTATTTTTCATCCCACAATCAAAAAGAAAATTTCAAAAACAAACTAATTTCATAATCTGAAATATAATTTGGGTTGCGCTTTGCATGATCTACTCAAAGGTAATAAATCTAAGGATAAAAATTTAGTTAAGATTCAAGTCCCTTCAATTACAAATTTATAGTTAAAACTTTAATAATTAATAACTAATCATGTTGAACAATGGAGAGTAATGGATTGGTTATTTGAATGAATTATTTGAGTACCCAAAGACCTAGAACACCAAAATTTTATATTAACAAATAACCATATATAACGACAACTACGTTTCAAAAAAAAAATATATTATTAATGAAGAATATAGCATGCACAATATACCATAGTATATAATATTTAAAAATATATATTATGATATAATTAATTTAAATATTATGCATTGGATGAGTCTTCAATCTAATCTTGTGCATGGAAATGTAATGCCCATTATGAATATATATATCGATGAGATATAGAATAATGTAATAGTATATTATAACTAGTTAATTGACCATTCAGAGTATTCATATTTATGCATTTGGCAAATCTATATTGCTAAAGAAAGAGGTAGTCTCAAAATTTTAGGCAAGAAATAGGTTCACAATATATATATAATTATAATTGAATCACTTAATGTTCACTTTTGTCTATTGATTTTTACTCTACAAGTGAAAAAATAAAAAGAAGGGGCAAATTTGTCATTAATAATAAATAATGGAGTGCCTATAGCATTTCTCTTAAATAAATAAAGGCAAAAAAGATGATTGCAATCAATAGAACACCTATAGCATTTCTCTTAAGTATCTAGTTGATGCGCATGATCTCCATCTCTTTCTTTCTGTGTGTGCAAGCGTAGAACAAAGATGAAAGTAAGTGAGTTTTGTTGATCATGAGTTATATCTAACAAGGAAAGTGAGATTGATTAATGTCCTTTAGTGACTTTGTTAGCAAGTTCATTTAACAACTTTTAATCGCATCAACCTCTCTCTCTCTCTCTCTCTCTCTCTCTCTCTCTCTCTCTCACACACACACACACACACACACACACACACACACACACACACACACACACACTCACACACAGAACAATCAACCTTTGATCTTCATTGTGTTCAATGCTCTAATAGAAACACATTATTCAACCCTAGATGTGTTGGCGTGAGTAATCGTTAATTAGAGAGGTTCTAGGAAAAGCCTTGATTGTAAATCCCTTGTATCAAGGCCTTTATTATAAATCCCTTGTATCAAGGGACAAACCTAATTCTAGCCTTAAAATTAGTATAGACCAAAATTAAAAAATTTTCTTTTATATAACTACCTACTATTCCATGTTATATTATTGTGAAATAAACACATTATTTTCTCCTTAATTTTAACATGGTATCAGAGCAATTCTAATTTTGAACCTAGTTTTTCCCTAACCCTACTAATGTCTTCTCTGCCACTGCACTCGTTGACGGTGATTCTACAGCCATTAAGAATTTGGCCATCCATTGCTTCGACAGTGTTTTTCATTTGTTGAAGGTCATAAATCCGAACCCTCTGGAGTGCTTCAACTTCCAATTTCCCAGATTCCTGGCGCACCAAACTAATCATTGTTCATGAATTCCTAATTGTTCTTTGCTCTTCGATTCCCAACTAGGTATTGCTCTTCGATTCCCAACTGCTTTTGCTCTTCGATCATCGACTTCAAGGATTGCTCGCCGGTAGCCCATTCGAGCCCTCCGACGAAGCACTTGTGTTCCTTCTTTTGGAATTGGTGTGATCCCAAGAGGGGGGGGTGAATTTGGTTTTAAAAACATTTTGGCTAAATTAAACATTTACACTGATTCACCACAGATCATATCCCATTTTCATGTGTGTAAGTAAATTAATAAAACAATAAAATCAGACATATAAGTGAAACATATCTCATTTAAAATAGAGGTGTGCATGCAAGTAATTATAACGACAAATAAAAGCATACACATGCATGAATTTAAGTGCAGAAATATAAATGAGATAGAGAGAGAATGAAACACGATATTTATAATTGAGGTTCGGCCAAACTAGCCAACATCCCCACTTTGGGCATACCCCCCATGGATTACACTATCCCTGCTCATTTAAACGGACGGAGAAAAAGCCGTTACAATCTTTCCTTATAGGGTAAGGTAAACCCCAGCTCAATTACAAGGTTGAGCCCAACTTGTCTCCCTTATGGGGTGTAGACTCCCCAATTCAATTTACGAGTTGAACATAACCGGTCTCATTTACGGGGTTGAGACTCCCCAGTTCAATTAACGGGTTGAACATAACTGGTGCATTAAAAATAATTTTTATGCATATAACATGCTTCTAAAATAAGCTGAGATGTACACATTTAAGCTCATAAAAAGCACAATCTAGTATGATATGAAATTATGCTCAGTAGAGTAAGGGTGTTTTCTCAAAACAATATTTTTAATCCTTGAGAAAATGATGTGTATGATAAAATACTCAAAGATATGACCCTAATAAAATTTTCTCCGAAAAATATATTTCAATAAAAATATAGGAAGCCTAGGGTTTTGCTTTTCAAATAAATTTTGCACAAATAATATATATGACTATATATAAATGATAAATATGTTCTCCAACAAAGATTTTTGCAAAAGAAAACTATTTGGAGAATTTGGGGTTTAAGTTTACAAATATTTGTGCAATAGAAAATTTTTCCCAAGAATATTTACAGAGAAAATAATCGGGAAAAACTTTAATCCAACTCTCAAAATTAGTTTTATGAAGAACAAAGCTTATGTAAGAGTGGATGATCTAAAGTAAATGCCCACACAAATATTTCTCTTTCAAAAATAATTTTGCAGAAGTAATAAGTGAAAGAGATTAGGAGAGAGTAAAATAAATTTGCCCCAAAGAAAAGATTTTTTAATAAAAATGTTGTTGGGGGAACTTTGATTAACAAAATATTTTGAGCGGATTTGGAGGTTAATCAAAGTTATTAATATGAGGTTATGAGGGGGTATATATAGACTTTGTGAAAAATATGATCGTTGGGGATATGCTTGTCATTTTAGAAAAGATTAAGTGAAAAATTAATGACGATTAGCGGATGAAAAATAAGCCAACCCGAGAGTTTCGGTCGACCATGGAAAATGTTTGGTCGATTGAGGCAGTTTTAAACTATAGGTTTGGTCGACCATCTCAGGGTGATTCTGAACCCTTTGTAGGTTCCGTCGACCATGGCTTAGGTTTGGTTGACCATCTTTGAGGTTTGGTCGACCAAGGCTATTTTTAACTGCAAGGTTTGGTCGAGCAAGTAGTTGGGGTGTTAGACACTTTGTGGTTTGGTCGATCGAGGACGGTGCGTTCAATAATGGGTCGATCGACCGAGACAAGTAAAATATTTGACTTTCACCACTTCGGTCGACCAAAGTGTTTATAACGCAAATCAGTCGGTCGACTGAGGCTTAGTCAAAATTTTGACTTTCTGGCCTACGGTTAGTTATGTCGACTGAGCTAATTTGTGCATGGTGGGTTTGGTCGACTGAGGCTCTTTAACTAAGCCAAAAATCTAACGTCCGAAGTGTAACGACCTGCTTCTCTTATCACATAATAAACATAAATAATAATAACATAAACCCGAACCCGTGGATAGCGGGGATAGCCGGATATAAATAGTGAAAACCTAAGCAACAGTAAAAATAATTTACATCCATCAAACCATTAATTACATAATACTAGAGTCTACTACATTCCCAAAATACAGTATTTGAATACAATCTCCAAAACATCAAAATAGATCTAGAATCTTACAACAAAAATCTCCTGATCCTAGATAAAAGCTTACCCTTCTAGTAGGGAAGCTCAACTCACTCAACGGCAGTCACGACTCATCGGTCTCTCAAGGTCTCCTGAAAAATTAATTAAGTTCGTGGGTGAGACACATCTCAGTAAGGGAAAATAAACTAAATGCAGCTGTGTGACAACATGAATATATAATGCAGTTATACATATACAATACATTTCATATATTTATAAACATTCATCATAACATACTGAATCATCATATACTTTCATATTTTTCTAGTAACTCGTATCATTCGTAAATCTGTTATATCTGATAATACAGAAAACATACTCAGGATGAATAGCTAGCTGATGTCATGTATTACCCCCCATGATCGGTTGTGCAGACCGAAGGTGGGACCCAACAATGGCTGGTCGACCACTGCCGAGTCAAAAATGTCTGTAAGTACGATAGGCCCGCCACACGCTGGTTTAAACTGCTAGGTGGACGTCCACACTCTACTGAAAGTCACATCGACTATCCATCTCCCACCCCCTCGTGGGGTGGTTAGCACCAATCTGAAAATAGATATCTGATCTATAAGCTACGGTTTTGTGCTCCTGAACTGAACTAAACTAACATCTGGGTTCTGATAACATAAAATACAAAATAATATAACATCTTTCATAATTTCATAAATACGGCTTCGCGCCGAACATTTCATAAATACAGTCTCGCGCCGAACATTTCATAAATACGGCCTCGTGCCGAACATTTCATAAATTTGGCCTTGCTCCGAATATCTCATACATATCATTTTGAAAATAAATCAATTCTCATGTATTTTCAAACCTATATTGTACAGTATTATTTCATAATTCTTGAAAACATGCTTTACTCGTAAAATTTTCCATATCATAATACTTTTCATGAAAAATAACATTCATGCCACACAAAGTTGGGTAAATCATACATTTCATTCTAAAATTATAATTCCCATACAACAGTAGTATTTTCCCAAATATGTATTTATTCCATAATATTCAAATATCGTACATATTTTTCAGAAAATCAATTTTCTCATAAATAATAGTAATTTGGGTGAAAAATAATTGTTTTAGTTTATTCCTTTACCTGGCTACTAAGAAAGCCCCTAAAATATCCTGGTCTAACACCCGTAGGGTTTCCTAATCAATGCCCTAAAAACGACAACTCTCAGAACCAAATATCAGTATTTTTTCGTAAATAACCTTTCTTATATCTACGGAAAGACCAAATTTGGCATAAAAAGTCTTACCTCAACTTAGGGACGAATTTCAACTCAGCTCTACTGACGATCCGCTCCGGCAGATATGGAGAGAAGTTTTCCAGGAGCATCGTAGTAACTTCAGATCTTTGAACCGACATAAATCCGACCTGAAATCGAAGAGAGAAGGAGAGGGAGCCGAAAGGAGGAGAGAGAGGAAGAATCTGCGCTGAATTTCATCAAAAATTTGAGTTTTTCACTATTTATAGGGTTGGATTCATCGACGAGCCATATCATCTCATCAACGAGTCCTTTAATAATTTCGTCAACGAAACCCACTCCTTGTCGACGAAATTTAGACTGCTCAAAACCTCTCTCGGTATTTCCTTGTCGACGAATCCTATTTTCATCGACGAGGTCCTCTTATACCCTCGTCGACGAATCCCTTGTGTTCATCGACGAGGCTTTGATAATTTCTCTTCCAATTTATTTAAATTACATTATTATTATTCGGGTCACTACACGAAGGCTTTGTTTTTGCCCCGATTTTGACCCTAACCAATTTAAACCATTTTGTATGATTTAGTTGTTAAGAAAAAGGTTTTATGTGAAGTGTGTTAGTCCCTATGGTCTATCTACAATCGTTCTGAGCTTTCATCCATATCATGCAAATGCATGCATTATTACAAACCAAATAATAAAAATTATATGCAATATAGTTAAAATCAAAATGTCTTTTTATTTTGCTTTTCACTCCATGGAATGTGTTAGTTGAAGTAAGCTTTAAGTCTTTTCTAGCTTCCATCTTCCTATTTTGTGTGTGCATTCCGAATTATGAACTTGTTCAAAATACTAGGAACACACATGAGACACTTGTGTTTGTCAACATCAAAATAGAGATCGGACTCAAAAAGCCAACACCTTCCGTAGCACCTAATTGAGCCATGTTGCTATTTTTGTGTGCCCCACTCTCTGACAAAGCACTTGTGTTCCTTTCGCCACACCCAATAGCATTCTACTACTGTTTTGTGTGCCCAACAACAATTACCCAGCCCCCTGACGAAGCATTCTACTGTTGCTGTTTTGTGTGAGCTTTTGTGGTTTCCCCTTCCTCCACACCCATGACAGAACCCAATGACTCTCACTCCACTGCCATCATCACATAATTAACCACCAAAATGACTAAAGTCTTGAATAAAACTTCTGCCCCTACCCAGACCATCGAAAGTGATGCTGCTCCAATTGGCATTAAATTGGAACCAGGTAATTGTGGTACTGCTATTTGTAGTTTGTCTCGCGATGGTGATAGAAGCTCTTGGATACTTGACTCAAGAGCCACCGATCACATGAGATTCGATGAAAATAATTTCTCCAAAACATCTCAACCCTTGCGCACCTGTATTGCTAATGCCAATGGGGTTATGTCTCCAGTTACAGGGGCTGGAACTGTGAATTTGTCACCTACTTTATCCTTATCTCATACTTTGCTCGTTCCTTCTCTTTCCCATAATCTGCTCTTCGTGAGCCAAGTTACTGAAGCTTTGAAATGTGTTGTACTAATGTATTCTACTTTTTGCTTACTTTAGGATATTCTTAACAAGGAGATCATTGAGCATGGTACTAAGAGGGGGGATTTATTACATCGACGATTTTAGTATGGGTCGTGCACATCACATGCACCCTCCAGTTGACAAGAAAGAGCGATATATTTGGCTTTGGCATCGTTGGTTAGGGCACTCGTCCTTCAGTTATATGAAATATTTATTTCTGGATTTATTTTATAATATTTCAATATTTAATTTGAAATGTGAGACTTGCATTCTTGCTAAAATCCATAGAGCTACTTATCCTTTGAAAATGAATAAAATTATTGTTCCCTTTGCTTTAATTCACTCAGATGTATGGGGTCCTTCCCCAATTTCTACCATATTTGGTTTTCACTAGTTTGTGATATTTGTAGATGACTATACTCACATGACTTGGCTCTATTTGATGAAACATAAAAATGAAGTACTGACTACATTTCAATCCTTCCACACAATGGTTCAAACCCAATTCTCAACTAAGCTTCAGATTCTTCGATTGGATAACGATGGTGAGTATGTGAACCACCCATTTCATGCTTATTTTCAGCATGTTGGCATTAACCATGAAACCTCCTATCCACAGACTCCTCAACATAATGGTGTTGTTGAGAGAAAGAACCACCATATTCTTGAAACTGCTCGGGCCCTATTACTTAGGGCTTATGTGCCTAGTCACCGTTGGACTAATGTTGTTGCTACGACGGTGCATCTTCTCAATTGGATGCCTTCCAAAGTATTGAATTTCAAGTCTTTGTTACAAACCCTATCAATGTATGTTCCCTTACCTATGATCTTGAAGCTTCCTCCTCAAATTTTCGGATGTGTCGCATTTGTTCACCTTCATAAAAACTAGCGCACGAGACTGGACCTGTGTGCCATTCGATGCCTATTCTTGGGATATGTCGTACATCAAAAAGGGTATTGATGTTATGATCCGGCCACCAAAAGCACCTATGTGACCATGGATGTCACTTTTTTGGAGTCCAGAACATTTTTATTTTCCTCATTACCCAATTCTCCTCATCAAGGGAGATAAGTAATGATGAGCCAAATTGGTTGAATTTTGACTGGCCAAATGAACACAACATTGAAATTTATGTCAATGAGGAACCCAATATAGAAAGAGGTATGACTTTAGAAGCAGATATAGGTTCCAAAGATACGTCTACATCACCTGAAGTTGAAGCTGAAATAGAAAACCCCCCTCACACCACAGTACTTAAAGACCCATCTCCTGAGAATATCTCTAAGGTAAACACTCCTATTAGACCTTCAAAATCTAATGATATAGATATCCATGTTGGCTACACTTTACTTTTCAGTTGTAATTGTGGAAAACTACCAAATAGATATTCTTCAAACATTGGAGGACGAAGCTCAAAGTATTTAATCGTCAACTATGTGTCTACAAAAAGGCTTTCCGAATCACTCTAAGACATTCGTGCACAAACTCCCCTCGGGTAGTGTTCCCACAAATATTCATGAAAACTTGACAAATCCCAAGTGGACCCAGGCAGTGAAGGAAGAAATGGAGGCACTGCAAAAAAATAAAACTTGGACTCTTCTTCCCTTACCCAAAGGAAAGAAGACGGTGGGATGTAAATGTGTGTTCTCCATTAAACACAAAGCAGATGGTTCAATTGATCGATACAAAGCAAGACTAGTAGCAGAAGGTTACACCTAGACCTATGGTGTAGGCTACTAAGAGAACTTCTCACTGGTAGAAAAATTGAACTCGGTTAGAGTATTGTTATCCCTCGCCACAAACCTTGATTGGCCATTACACCAGTTTGATGTAAAAAATGCCTTTCTCCATAGTGATCAGGAGGAGGAGGTCTACGTGGATGTTCCACCACGCTATATAGAAAATTCTGAAGTTGAGGTGGTGTGTAAATTACAACGAGCATTGTAAGGTCTGAAACAATCACTTAGAGCATGGTTTGGCGATTCAACTTGGCAATGAAGAAATATGGCTATCAATAGAGCAACTCAGATCATATATTATTCTTAAAGCATCAACGGGGCAAGGTCATAGCTCTAACAATTTATGTAGATGACATGATTTTGAACATTTTAATCATTTTTAATTGTACACTTGTTAAAATACATATGATTCTGCCTTACATTTAAAGAAAAATCAAGGTGATCCTTTTTCCAAGGTTGAGTATGCATGAATAATAGGTAATCTAATGCATTTATGATTATAAATGTCCATATAATGCATATATTATATGTAGATTAAGAAAATATAATCATAGTCCTAGTTTTGATCACTGGGTAGCACTAGAAAGAGTGTTTAAATATTTTGAGTCTATTGTAAATTATAGTTTGTTTTACAAGGTTCAATTAACATATGTTATGTACACAGTAATGGCAGGCAATGAAAACATCAATGGCTAACCTTTTAACACATCAATAGTCTTATTCACCATATGCCTTTTGATGAGGGTAGAACTAGGGAGAGCAACTGTAGAAGCCTATGTGTCCCCTAGTGAAGGTACTCCGTACTAGGATTGCCTTGTATCCTCTGCTTGAAAGGGAAATTCAATGCACTTAAGACGGGTTGTAGCCTTGATTGTAGAGGTGAACAGTTTGGATCAAGGATGGGGGCTTGATACTCATCCTTGATCTCATAAGTGAGATTTCACATTGATATGATGAGATAAATGAATTCTAAGTATTCATTAAGGAAAAAATGATGGCCCCCACGATTTTATATATATATATATATATATGTGTGTGTGCGCGCGTGTGGGTGGAGGGAAGATAGAGGGAAAAGGTCAATCAAATTAGAAATCATAATGCTTGCAATCTCTCGGCCTCCCAAAAGAATTCCCTACTGACTTTAATATTGGAGTGCTTCCACAAAGATTGATCACTAACCTATGCTCTCCTATGTGTAGGAACTATGTACTTAAGGAGGCTCCTAGTCATAACTAGAAAGAGTGAGATTCCACATTGATGCGAGATAATTGAATTCTGGGTATGCATTAAGGGAAAAATGGTGTCCCCCACGATTATATATGTGTGTGTGTGTGGAGGGAAGATAGAGGGAAAGGTTCAATCAAATTAGAAATCACAATGCTTGTGATCTCTTAGCCTCCCAAAAGAATTCCCTACTAACTTTAATATTGGAGTTCTTCCATGAAGATTGATCACTATCCCATGCTCTCTTATGTGTAGGAGCTATGTACTTAAGGAGCCTCCTAGTCTATAACTAGAAAGTCGTTGCATAGCAAATTGATTATTAGTGCCCCCCACACCAAAATTTGCACTAACACTTTCTATCAATAACTCAACCCACTCTCTCATCTCAAAATTAGAATATCCCACCATGCACATATAGTTAGTTATTCAAATTTCTCAATCCAAATACATGTTGTTTAGTTACTAGGAGAAAACACTGCATAACATACCACCAAGATAATACGTCTCAACATGACATCAGACAAACTTTCACAATATCATAAGTTAGTTTCTTTAGTTGAGTAGTAAAGAAACAAACCACTTAACTGCAAATCCATATGAATAACATGATTTATATACTAATAACATTGGTCACCAAAGCAGATTATCAAGCCCAAACACCAAACACACTACATAATTACTTAATAAAACAACTTATTTTAGTATTGTGTTAATAATTTATAAAAGTAAATAGATATGCACACACCCACATATGCACACACACCCATGTACACACACACACACACACACACACACACACACACACACACACACACACACACACACAAACACACATATATATATATATATATATATATATATATATATATAGTGTATAGTCTTTTTGGGTTTTCCACCTACTCAATGTGTACATGTTCCATCGATTTAAATATAATATGAATATATTTTAGAGATCAAGAAGAAATTCATAATGTGAAATAATATAAAGGAAGAGAAGAAGAGAGGAAGAGAAATGTATATCTTGTATTTCTCGGTATGAATATTACAATGCATTGTAAGAGTATTTATATACATAGATTTATAGACAAATTACTTAAATAATGCTTAAATAAAATCCGAATTGCTACAAATCAGGCTGTTTCTGGTGAGTATTCTTTTTGTATTGTTTTGACCAATTCAAAGCATGATTTCTTGCATTTATTTGCTTCCGGTGAATTTGCCTTTGTCTGGGAAATTTCCTTAACACTCCTCCTCAAGTTGGAGTGGATATTAATGACACCCAACTTGTTAAGTAAGAGGTAGAATTGTGTTGGTCCAAGTGCTTTGGAAAATAGATCTGCGGGTTGCTGACTTGTGGATATATGGACAGGTTGAATAACTTGAGTTTGTACTTTTCTCTAATGATATGACAATTGATATATGTATGCTTTATTCACTCATGAAGGACTGGGTTTGATGCAATATGAATAGTTGCTTTGTTGTCACAATATAGTTTGACTGGTTGTGGATGTGCTATCTGGGGATCCGTTAGAAGTTGCTTTAACCAAGTGACTTCACAACAATTTGATGCCATGGATCAGTACTCTGCTTCATCCAAGGATCATGAAATTGTTGTTTACCTTTTGGTCTTCCAAGGATTGGTGATTTTCCAAGTAGTATGCAATACCTAGTAACATATTGACAAGTGTCTCCACATCGAGCCCAGTCCACATCATAATATGCATGCATTTGAATATCACTCGAAAGTTGATAGAACAATTCCTTGGTTAGGTGATTGTTTAAGGTATTGTAAGACTTAATGTGTAATGACCTACTTATTCAATCATATAATAAAACTTATTTAATAATAAGGTCAATCCGAACCCATGGGTAACGGGGACACATCTGACATTCACAGTGGAAACCTAAGAAGCAGTAAATAGAAATCACATTTCCATAACCATAAAATACAAATACTAGAGTCAACTACATTCCCAAATATTTGTATTTATATACAATCTCCAAAAATACAAATATATATACATATCTAGGAACCCATAACACAAATCTACTGCTCCTAGATCAAAACTTACCTTTTTAGCAGGGTAGTATTAACTAACTCAACGGCGGCCTCAATCCGTAGGTCTTTTTAGGTTTCTTGAAAAATTATAAAAGTTCGGGGGTGAAACACTTTTCAGTAAGGGAAAATAAACTAAAAACAGCTGTGTGACAACATGAATATTTGATGCAATTATACATATATAGTACATTTCACATACCTGAAAACATTCGTCATATCATACTGAATAATCATATACCTTCGTATTTTCTAATAAATCATACAGTTCATAAAATGTTAGATATAACTGATAATATTGAAAATTTACTCAGGATCTATAGCTAGATTATGTCATGTATTACCCCCATGATAGGTTGTGTTGCCCGAAGGTAAGATCCGACAATGGTTGGCTGAGTCAAAAATGTCTGTAAGTATGATAGGCCCACCACACCCTGGTCCGAACTTCCAAGTGGATGTCTACAACTCTACACTGAAAGCCACATCGACTATCCATATCCCACCTCCTTTCGGGGCGATTAGCACAAGTATGAACATAATATCTGTTCTGTATAGCAATAGTATCGTGCCCCTGTAACCTGAATTGAACTATCATCTGGGTTCTGATAATATATAATACATGATAATATATAGTTTAACATAAATAGATTGATAGCATGTTCTATAATAGCGTAAAAACATACGGTTTTGAGCCGTTTACTTTCATATCTGTGGCCTTGCGCCAAAATCATACATATGACGTTACGCCAAAATTATATATCATCCATGACCTTGCATTGGCTATCAATCATGATCCTGCACCGAACATTTCATAAATTTCGTTCTGAATAAATAATTCATTTATCATGTATTTTGAAACCATAATGTACTGCATTATCTCATAATCTATAAAAAAAAAACGTGCTTTATTCGTAAAATTTCCATCACATAATATTTTTCAGTTAAAATAATATTCATACCACACAATGCTGAATAAACCATATATTCCATTCTAAAAATCATATTTCCTGGCATATCATACTAATATATATACATTTCAACATAATAGCAGTATTTTCCCAAACATGCATTATTACCAATCTCTTCATATATATTATACATGCATCCTAAAAATAAATTTTCTAATAAATAATAATAACATAATTTGCATGAAAAATAACTGATTTAGTTTATTCCTTTACCTGACACTGAGAAGAAATCCCCCTAAAAATCCACTCGTCCTGCACCCGCAAGGTTTCCCTTTCAACACTCTGAATTTAACAACTCTCAGAACTAAACTTCAGTATTTTTCCATGAATAACATTTCCTATAACTATGAGAAGACCAAATTTTGCATAAAAAGCCTTACTTCACTTCAAGGATGAATTTCAACTCAGTCCCACCAATGATCCACTTCAGCAGATTTGGAGAGAACTTCCTTAGGAGCTTCGTGGTGGCATTAGATCATCGATCCAATGAACAATAGAGCCAAAATCGAAGAGAGAGGAGAGAGAAACCATAGAGAGGAGAGAGAGAGAGAGAGGGTTAGAGCGTCGAAATTTCGCTAAAAAAATGAAGTTTAGTCGTTTTATACACTGGCCTTCGTCGACGAGCCATGTCACCTCATTGACGAGGTCAAAAAGGTCACTCATCGACGAAATCTCCCCCTCATCGACGAAATTCAGAGTCGCCCAAATATCCTCTTGGTATCTTCTCGTCGACGAAGCGTACCCTCATCGATAAGCCCACATTGCAAGTTCGTCAACGAAGCCTACTACCGCTTTTTATATATATATTTCCATTTTTCTCTCTCTTATTATTTAAATACCATTATTCTTTGGGTCATTACAAGACGTGCTACATCTAAATGAGATGTTCGACGTTTGTCCATGAATTGACTTAGTATGTGTACTACGTATGCTAAGTCTAGTGTTGTGATAGATAAGTATATGAGTTTCCCAACCAATCGTTGATATGGAGATGGATCTATGAGTAGTTCTCCATCAGTATCACTAAGATCCAAATTTGGTTCCATGGGTAGGTTTCTTGGTTTAGCACCAAGAAATCCAGTTTCCTCAATTATCTCCAAGGCATACTTCCTTTGTGATAAGGAGATGCCAGTTTTTGAGTGAGCCACTTCTATCCCTAGAAAGTATTTTGAAGTACCAAGGTCTTTGAGTTTGAAACATTCTCCCAAGTATTTATTGAGTGCATCAATATGTTCCAAGTTGTTTCCTTCCAAGATGATGTCGTCTATATATACTACGATAATGGTAAAATTGTTTTCGTGGAATTGGACGAACATAGAATAATCTGATTTAAACTGTTTATTTGGCACTAATGAGGGTTGAAGGAAGCTTAGCATACCATTGCCTTTATGCTTGTTTGAGGTCGTATAGGGACTTGTTGAGTTTGTAGATTCTAGTCTCCCCATTTCGTTTGAAACTAGGACGATGGTGTATATAGACATCTTCATCAAGGTCACCATGCAAGAAGGTATTATTGACATCTAGTTAATGAAGATGCCAATTTGTGCAGCAGCAAAGGCAAGAACCATTCGAACAATAACTATTTTGGCAATAGGAGAAAATGTTTAAGAGTAGTCAATACCTTCTTTCTGATTGTAGCTTTTCTCAACAAGACAAGCTTTGTAATGTTCCACAGAACCATCTGGGTCGTGTTTGATTTTGTACACCCATTTACAACCAATATGTTTCTTATTGGGTGGAAGAGAAATCAAAGCCCAAGTATGGTTGGCTTCCAAAGCATCAATCTTTGCACACATGGCATCATGCCACTAAGGATCCTGCATGGCAATTATGAAGGACTTAGGCTCTTATGCAAGGGATGTAGCAGTGGTGAAGGCACGGTGTGTAGGGGAAAGAGAATCATAAGAAAGGAAATGTGAGAGGGGATAAAGAATACCTAAGGAGTGGACTGACATTGAGTTAGAGGGTGGAGCAGTCCAAGACGGGAGTGCTTGTTCGACATGGAAATCCCTTAAGTAGGCAGGGGTTTGTATGGGGCATGTGGATCACAAAATTAGGATGGTGGGAGTATGAGAATGAGAAGAGTCAAGTATAGGAGAAGGAGGTATTTGGGTGGAAGGTTTAGAGAGAAGATCTAGGAGTCAATGGGATGAGGTAAAACATGAGAGGGTGACTCAGAAATAGTTTAGCTAAATGGAAATTGGTCCTCATAGAGTAGCACATCATGAAACACAAAGGTGTTATAAGTTGTAAGATCATAATGTTGATAACCTTTTTGTCCATATGGATATCCACGGAAGACACAACGGATGGCTTGAGGATCAAATTTTGAAGGATGTCGGATGTAAGTGGAGGCATAACAAAGACATCCAAAGACTCTTAAGAAATTGTATTTAGGTGGGGTGTTGTATAGCTTTTCATAAGGAGATTTTACACCCAATATGAGAGTAGGTGTTTTATTTATCAAATAAGTTGCTATTAGGAGAGCATTACCCCAAAAATGTTTAGGCATGTTGGCTTGAAATAGGAGGGCCCAAGAAACATTCAAAAGGTGACAATGTTTATGCTACACTACTCCATTTTGTTGGGGAGTAGAGACGCAACTAATTTGATGAATGATTCTCTTTTTTGAATAGAAGGAGGAAATATCAAATTTTGACCCATTATCACCACGTATAATCTTTATAGTGGTTGAAAATTGATTTTCATTGAGCCGAATGAAATGTTGGAGTAGAGGACGGGTATCTGATTTTTGATGCATTAAATATACCCAGGTACATCTGGTGTAGTCATCTACAATGGTTAGAAAAAATTGAGCCCCGGTGAGAGATGGAACACAATAACCGCCCCAAATATCCACATGTATTAAATGGAAAGGTGCAGGAGAAGAAATTGAATTGGAAGGAAATTCAATGCGAGTTTGTTTAGCCAATAGGCAAATAAAACATGGTTCTAAATTTGAACAAATGCCAAAAATATTATTGGAAAGTAAAGACATAATTTTATTGGATAAATGGCCGAGTCGGCGATGCCAAAGTTGGGAATTTGATGAAGCCACTTAACAACGAGCATGATTTATTTTTGTAAAGTAATACAAGTCATCCTGTTCATTTCCTAGTTCAATCATCTTCATCGAGCGTAGGTCCTGAATTAAGCACATATGAGTAGAAAAAATGATTATACAATTGAGAGTTTGACATAACACACGAATGGATATAAGATTGAAGTGGAATGAAGGGACACATAGGATATTTTTTAAAATGAGAGAGGGAGAAAACCAACGGATCCAATATGGGTTACCACAACATGAGATCCATCTGGTAGTTGTACACTGGACCTTAGCTAAAGAACACACCATATGGTTGGTGGCTCCATTGTCTAGAATCTAAAGAATTTTAGGAGAAAGACAGGGTCGTATACCTGATAAGGATGCCTTAGCATTACCTATATGGTGTGCCATAGAAGGTATCTAGGTGGCATGGTTGAGCATGGCTAGAAGTTGTTGGCATTGATTGTTGGTGAAAGGGAAACTGCTGGTGATGGTTGGTTGTCAGCGGAAGAGACTTGGTGAGCACTTGGTTTGGGACACGATCTAATCTTGCGGGAGCCAGATGGGAACCCATGGATGAAGTAGCAATGATCGATAGTGTGGCATCCTTTATGGTAGTGAGTGCATTTCAATTTGGTCTTACGAAAAGGTCTACAATCTTGTAGAGTGGAAAGGATTCCTTTGGCAGCTAATGCAATACAGTCAATGGGTGGAGGAAGTTGAATGCTCCGTTGACGCTCCTCTTGAAGGATTAAGTTGTAGATGCGATTGATTGTGGGAAGGGGATCTATCCACAAGATCTGAGCATGGATGGTACCATAAGATCCATTAAGGCCCATGAGGAACTTCGTGGTTCGTTGGTAATTGAACTATATTTCCTTCGAACAAATGAGATTGAAGTGATGCACGTTCATCCCATAAGAACTTTAGTTTAGGAAAGTAGGTGGCTATTGATGTATTACCTTGGACAAGGTCGTGAATTTCTTGTTCAAGGTGATACATTCGAAGGACATTGACTCTAGAGAAAAATTCCTTCAAATTGACCCAAATATCTTGAGCAAGATTGTAAAAATTAATACTTGCAGAAATATCCTTTGAAAGAGAATTAATTAACCATGCTTTTACCATATTGTTGCAACATAACCACTGGCTGTATTCTACAGTTGAGGGATTGGAAGGCTTGGGAATGGTGCCATCAATGAAGCCGACCTTGTTTTGGGTGTTGAGTGCAATGAGCATGGATTGACTCCTTGTGGTGTAATTGGTTTTGGCCAATGGATGACAGACCAAAGTAATACCCGGATTGATAGAATTGTGGAGATACAAGGCGTGACTTGAATCATCAAAATGTGGAGAACTTTGTGTGCTTTCAACATTGGAAGCCATCGGAAAGAAGGAATTAGAGAAATTTTTTTTTTTTGTGAATCTTGGGTTGGTCACGTGATCTTTTTCTTCAATAGCCCTGGACAGTGAATTTCAGATGGTGTATTTTACCTGTTCGACAAAAGGACCAAGAGAAAGAAAAATTTCTAGGAAGAGGTGTTTAGGGCGGTGCCTCTCCTTCGACTTATAGAAATAAAAGAAGCCCCAATATATGAAGGGTAAAATGAATGCCAATCAGTGTGTGACAGTCACGTTGATGGCCAATCGAAAGAAAAAAAAAAACTCTAAATTTTCTGACATGAAGGAGCAAATGAATGCCAATCAGTGTGTGACAGTCACGTTGATGGTCAATCGAAAGAAAAAAAAACTTTGATTTTTCTAAGCAAGAATAGAAAGGAATTGAGAAAAGAAAAGAAATTTTATCCCAAAGAAATTTCACGCTCTAATACCATGTTCTAATATGGAAGCCGACTTTGGATGGAATTTTTTCAGCATCTAGTGCTTGGGAAATTATCAGATTAAAGCAAGACAAATAATCGGGTATGGAGCGGATATGGCATAAATTTCTCCCAAAAAAAATCTTAGTGCATATGTGGAAGGCACGGTTCAATTGTATGCCGATGGATATGCGCATTCAACATTGCGGTATTTTTTTCATGAAAACATCTGCCTCTGTGAGAGTTTTTTTGTCTTTCCTAACTGCTGAATGGAGTGCGTGTATATAGGCTACAACAGGGACCTCTGGGTAAATATGAATAGGGCTTCTCACGTAATTAAGAATTCCTAATCTGACCCGAATTCATCCTTAATTACGTTAATTATAATTCATACCACTAAAGAATTATAATTGCACTCCCTGTCATATTCAAAATTAAATTTCAAGCTCCTATTTATAAATGCTTATTTATCTTCCCACTTAAAGATTACAGATACCCGTCTATTAAATTAAATTACTAACAATTTAATTTATTGACATATTCATTCCTTGAGACCTTCCACTTAACTTATTCGATGTGTCGAATTCAAAATCCACTTGCAAGGTTTAACACAATCAAAACTTATAAGCTCCCTCTTGTGGCTCCTGGGTTCCTTTGAGTCAGTAACCATTCTGCTATTATCACAGTAAAGTGTAATAGGCGATTGTATCGAAGGCACCACTTCTAGATCCAATAGAAAGTTCATGAGCCAAACGACCTACTTGAGGTTGCCACATATTCGGCCTCCATAATGGAATCAACAACACATGATTTCCTGATACTCCTCCAACTAATGGCTCCACCTCCTCGGGTAAACACATTTCCCAAGGTTGATTTTATAGAATCCTTATCTGACTGAAAATCTAACTTTGTGTACCCAATGGGTACTAGACTATCTACCTGATAAACCAACATATAATCCCTATTCCTTTTCAGGTACTTGATTATATGTTTTAACAAAGTGCAATGTTCTCGCCCTTGGTTAGACTGATATCTGCTGACCATGCCTACGACTAAACAGATGTCAAGTCTACTGCAAAGCATAGCATACATGAGACTTCCTACTACTGATGCATAAGGAACTGCCTTCATGTTCTCTACCTCAATCGATGTTTTAGGACATTGATCCTTGGATAGAGAGATTCCATGTTTGAAAGTGAGTAACCCTTTCTTAGAATCTTGCATGCTAAAACGGACAAGAATCGTATTGACATAAGTAGATTGCGATAAGCCCAACATGTAGTAACCCGGATAATTATAGAAATTAAATAAAAAGGAAGTAGAAAAAATAAAATTTCAAAAGGATGTAGCAAGGTCTCGTCGACGAACGCACGTGTCTCGTTGACAAAAATAAACCGAGATGGGTGATTTCAGGGCTTGAAATTCATCAATGAGGGTACGAGTTCGTCGACAAACTCCCTTCTTGCCTTCATCGATGAGATGATGTGGCTTGTCGATGAGGCCACGTGGCCAAAGGTCTATAAATAGTAGAAAATTAGGATTTAGCGAGAGAAATTAATTTTTTTCTCTATTTTTCTCTCTCCTGCTCGATTTCTCTCCCCTTCTCTCTAAATTTCTTGCTCCATTTCTCCCTATTTTGATGATCAGAAGCCGCCACATTGGTATTGGGGAGATTCTCTACAAGTCTGTTGGAGTAGATTTTTGGTTTGGCTAACTTGAGCACTATCCCAAAACTAGGGTAAGTAGATTATTGGGGTAATATCAGTATTACCAGGCTTACCTGAGTTTAGATTTTGTGTTGTTTGGAAATATACTAGTGTTTTGTGGAATAAATTAGGATGTTATGATTTCAAGACTAGGGTATTTTTGGGACCCTGCAGGCATGGGTTGAGGATCCTAGTGAATATTTCTAGGAGTCCAGGTAAATTATAGTTCAGAAAATTATGAGTATGTAGGTTTGGGGAAATATAGTTGATTTATTGGAAATATGTATATATGTATTATTTCAGGATTTTGGGGATAGTAGGCCGTGAGCGTGAGGATGAAGTAGGAGACGAGCCTCCCAGCCACTTAGGTAAGGGAAATATGTTATGCCAGATAAATTAGAATTTTTACCAATAAAGATAGTATAAGATTATGGGTATTTTCAAAATAGATATTATACAGTTATACAAATTATATTTAATGAGTTATTAACTATTGTGTGGCATGAGTAATATGAGTACAGTACTAAATTTATACAACTTTTACAGAATCATGAATATGTATACAATTTTATAAAATTATGATATACAGAATATATAGTTGTTTACATAGTATTTATTTTAAAGCTATGGTTATTCAATATTTTTACAGAATTATGTATTTACACAGTTTAACACGGTTTAATAGAAAGCATAATATACAATTTTACAGTGAGCATGTTATATACAAATCTTAAAGTCATAACAAATAGTTATACAATTTTACAAATTAGTTATTACAGTATATGTTCAAAATAGATAGTACAGTTTATACAGAACAATTATTATAGTGTTATGGCTATTACAACAGAAAAAGAATCATAGTAAACAGTAAAATACATGTATATACTAGAGTATTATATATATCAGACTCTCATGGACCATTACAGATCAAATTATAGAGCACGGTACCGTAGTTATACAGTGGAGTGAGTGCAACCACACATTTAGAGTGTGACATTTTATGGTTGATTGTACCGTTGGAGAGATTGTAGACTCCTTGGTAATCTAATCTAGGTGGAGGGGAGCGATTGTAGTGCTTCATGGATAGACCTACGTTGAGGGTCCAATCGTACCTTTGTGGAGTTATAGTTGACTTATCCTAAAGGGCTGACCAAGATTAAGTCCCGCCTTCGGGTCGCACAAATCTGTCATGAGGGGATTTGAAACCTAACATATAGTTATCCATCCAGGAAAGTTTTTCACAGCTATTATATATATATATATATATAGGAAACAACAAGATTACTTATAGTTATTAAATGTATATTCAAATAGAAATTTCGGTAACATATGTATTTTAAGAAACACATGTGTGAGTTACACTGTATATTATAATTACATGTTATTTTAGATTTAGTTAATTACAATATATGTATATAGTTTGCAAAAAATCATATGCCACACACTGGTAATAGCATATTTTGTGTTACTGAGTTTTGTCTCATCCCAGTAATTTAATGTTTTTAGGTGATCTTACTAGACGGGCAGACCAGGCTTGTAGATAGAGGAGATATCAGTTCTGCCCTGTTTATAGGGTAAGTAGCTTTTGGGATAGATGTATTTTTGTATAGATCCTAGGGGATTTGAACTTTTAAACTAGAGTGATGTACATAAGTGGTGGAAATTCTGGTATTGTGTTTCTGGTTGTACACTAAATGTTTTTCGTTACTTAGGTATGAATATGTTTTTGGGTATAAGAGAATAGGATATATTTATTAGTCAGTATTATTTTAATTATTATTATTATTATTTTTAAAAAATGGCATGAAAAATCTTATCGTTACATTTTGGTATCAGAGCTTAGGTTGCTAGGTTCTGTAGACTTTAGAGTACAACAGAAAACAATACCATAATTTAGGAATGGAATTTTGAGAATAATAGAATATATCAGTGAGTTAATATTGAGGAATTAAGATGAAATTTAGGGTTCTTTTCTACACTCTGGAAGCAAGAACTTCGGGGTGGTTTTTGTGTTTTTCCTGGGGTGACGATTTTAGGAAAACCATAGTAAACTGTCATCGGTTTCTATTTCTATACAATAGAACTAGACCTTAAATTAGAAATAGGAGGTATAGAGATATTTAATTAGAATGGCATTATGAAGTTTGGATTCTCAGGATTATCTAGTGTTACTTTAGGATGGGTCCAGAAGGCAGTATCCCCTACACTAGTGGAGACAATGGAATACGACTTTCTGGTGTGGGAGGCAGGGATTCAGATGCGGTATTGCACAGTGTAGCTCAGCAGGTTATGGCTGAGATAGCACGGAGCTCTAGGGAGCAGAGTGGTTCGTTTACAGTACAGGGCTGCATGATAGAGAAATTTACAAAGATGAACTCTCTAGCATTTTCAGAAGTAGTTGATCCTCTAGTTCTGAGAACTGGATGTAGGAGATAGAGAAGATATTGACGGTGCTTCATTGCATCGATGAGCAGAGAGTCCTCTATGCCACGTATAAGTTGGTAGGAGAGGTCAAGAGATGGTGGACGACCATGAAGTTATTGAAGGAGCAAAGATCCATTCTAGTGCCGATGACTTGGGCCCGATTTAGGGACATATTCTTTGACAGATACTATCCTGCCTTGGTCAGAGAGGCTAAAGTAGAGGAGTTTCTGAGTTTTTCCTAGGGATCAATGACAATCCAGCAGTATGCGGCGAAATTCATTGAGTTGTCGCATTTATGCCCTTATATTGTCTCAGATGAAGCTAAGAAGGCCAGGATGTTCGAGAGGAATTTGAAGCGGGACATTTATAGACAGGTGGCAGTACTGAAGATATAGGATTTCTCAGAGCTGGTTGACATCGTTATAATAGCATAGGAGGGTTTGTTGAGAGAGACTAAGATGTAGAGCCAGAAGAAGAGGCCCGCACCTTCGGGTTTTCTAATGGGTTCCAGCTGAGTCCCTTGGAAAGGAAGTAGATCCGGTGAGGGGTCAGAGGCATACGACAGGGCCTAGTGGATTTTAGGGTGGACAGTCTTATCCTACCTACCCCAAATATAGACGGAGACATCCAGGTAAGTGCCGAATGGGGGGAGAATGTCTGCTACCATTGTAGGAGACCCAGCTGTATGGCTCAATCATGTCAGGGACTGCTGATTCATGCACCAGCTCCTAAACCTTACCGGGGTGGTCATCAGGCATCTTGTGGATGCCAACAGAGGAACGTGATGCTGGCGAGGGTCTATGCATTGATGCTAGGAGATGCTAAGACTGCTGGAGACATTGTCACAGGTACACTTACTGTATTATCATATAAAGTTTTGTTTGACACAGGTTCCATCCATTCCTTTGTTTCATCGGGGTATGTTAAAGTGGCTGGGGTAGAGGCACAGTTGCTAGATGTTGAGTTGTCTATTGCCATGCCGACTGGAACTACTGTGAGGTGTAGGAAGGTACTTAGGAACTTTCCAGTACGCATTCTGGGGAAAGTACTACCAACTGATCTTATGATACTAGATATGTAGGGTTTTGATGTAATATTGGGTATGGATTGGTTGAGAGTTAATCACGCCAGCATAGACTACTATCAAAAAGAAGTGATTTTTAGACCCCCATATGAGTAAGAATACAGATTTGTGGGTACACATGCGCGTGCCTTGCAATAGCTAGTGTCAGTTATTTAGGCAAGGAGGTTACTTCTAGGTGGTTGTCAAGGTTCTACTACCTACATAAAGGAGTTGCCAAAGGAGGAATTGAAGTAGGTTGACATTCCAGTGGTTAGAGAATTTCCAGATGTCTTTCCATAGGAGTTACCTAGCTTACCATCATATCAGGAGATAGAATTTGCAATTGATCTGCTACCAGGGACGACACCGATATTGTTGACTTTTTGAGTTCGATCCGTGTTTTGAGGTTGATAAAGCACATGTTTTTTATGTGTGTATTTAGCATGTGAACAGGTCCATCTATTTAACACACACATAAGGAAACAACGATGGAAGTTTGTAGGACTTAAAGACTATACGATTAAGCATTTCATGAAGTTAGAAGAGCAAAAGAAGAAAGAAGAAGACGAAGACATTTGTGTTTTATGTAATTGCATTTAATTTTTAAATCTTTGGTCTGTAATAATGCATGCATCTGCATGATGTGTATGAATGCTCAGAATGCCCGTAGATAGAACCTAGGGATTAGCACATCTCACTAAAAACCTTTTTCTAAATAGACTAAAATCATACAAAGTTTTAAGATAAATTTAGGGTCAAAATCAGGGCTAAAACGATTCGATCGACCGACATCGGATTTTTTCAGTGTCTTCAAAAAGGACCTAGAAATGACCTTAGGAAACTCACTCATGCATACCCATACTTGGTCATTTGAAATAGGGTTATCGTTGGCTCGAATAGGACCGAAATGCACAAAATGTGCACATTCGGTCGCCCAAACTACCATGCACAAAATGCTCCAGTCGACCAAACCCGGACCAGGTCAACTAGTTTACCATAGTCCGGTTGACCGAACTCTTGTAGTTCAAATGGCCCCGGTCGACCGAACCCTCCTAAAGTCAACATTTTGATTTCCTGGTCGACCAAGAGAAAAATGTACTCCAATGCTCTGGTAGACCGAGGGTCCTCGGGAGATGCCCCAACGGTCTGGTCAACTGAACCATCTAGTTCAAATCTTCTCGGTCGACTGAACCTCGCAAAATGGAAAATCGCCCTTCGAAACATACATGTCTAGTCGACCGAACGAATAGTACATTTTTGGCCCGGTCGACCGAACCTCAAGAACTTCGGTCGACCGAACCTATCTTGGTCGACCAGTGCTCTTGGGTTGGAATTTTTTAAAAGGTTTAAAACGTTATTAAAACTTAATTAAACTTTTCCAAAATAGCGAGCGTGTCCCCAACGGTCATATTTTTCACAAACTCTATAAATACCCCCTCATTGCTCCAAATTAGCAACTTTGATTAACTCTAAATTTCTCTCTAATCCTCTGTTAATCAAAGTTCTCCCAACTTGTTTTGATTGCAAAAATTTATTCTTTAGGGCAAAATATTTTATTCAAATCTTTCCAACTCTCTTTCACTTGTTTTATCTCAAAATCACTTTCAAAGAGAGTATTTTATTTTAGGCTTTATATTTGTATTTACATGCATATACTCTCACTTGTTACTTACTTTTTGAAAATCAATCTTTGAGAGTATTGCTTGCATTTCTATTGAATTATTTCATTGATAAATGTTCTTTGGGAGAAAATTTATTTATTGCACAAACATTTTATTGAGTTTAACTCTTAGATTCTCCAAGTATTTCTCACTTGCATAAATTTTTGTTGGAGAACATCATACACATTTTTCATATACATTCTAGTTGTGCAAAAATCATTGAAAAAGAAAAACCCTAGGTTCTCCTATATTATTATTATTATTGAAATATCTTTTTGGAGAAAACCTTTTATTAGGGTTTAAATGTAGTTGAGCACCCTTACTCCCCTGAGCATTATTTCATATCATTGGAGTGCATACTTTTATGAGTTTAAGCGTGTGCATCTCTACTTGTATTCAGAAGCATACTTTATGTACAAAATGATTTTACTGTAACGGTTGGGTTCAGCCCGTTAATTGAACTGGGGAGTCTCAGCCCTGCAAGTGAGACTAGTTTGGCTCAGCGTAATAATTGATCTGGGGTTTTCCTCGCCCCATAAGCCCAAGGCAGGAATGTAGGTTGGTTTGGCCAAACCTCGATAACAAATTTGGTATATCTCTCTCTCTCTCTCTCTCTCTCTCTCTATCTTATTTAAATTCCGGCACTTTATTTTCAGCATGTGTATGTATGTTTATTTAATGTCAAAATTATTCTCATGCACACGTTTAATTTAAATAAGATACTGCACACGTGTATGTTTGTTTTTATTGTTAAACTCGCTTTACATACACGTATGTACGTTGAATGAGACATGAACTGTGGTGAATCGATGAAATGTTTAAATTAGTAGAATTTTTTTTTAAAACCCAATTCACCCCCCTCTTTGGATCACACCAATTGCAACAGATATCTAAAGCGCCTTATAGAATGGCTTCAGCAGAATTGAAAGAGTTAAAAGATAAGTTGCAGGAGTTGTTAGAAAGAGGTTTTGTTAGGCCCAGTGTATCACCTTGGGGAGCACCAGTTTTATTTGTGAAGTAGAAAGATGGGACCATAAGGATGTGCATTGATTACATAGAAATAAACAAAATGACGATAAAGAATAAGTATCCTCTTCCCAAAATAGATGTTCTATTTGATCAGCTCCAGGAGACTTAGGTCTATTCCAAGATTGATCTCTGATCTGGTTATCACCAGATGAAAGTTAAAGTAGAGGATATTTTGAAAATGACTTTCAAGACTAGATATAGGCATTACGAGTTCCTCGTTATGTTGTTTGGTTTGACGAATGCACCGGCAACATTTATTGACCTGATGAATTAGGTGTTTCATTAGTTTCTGGACTAGTTTGTTGTGGTTTTTATAGATGATATACTGATTTACTCAAAGAGATTTGAGGAACATGAGTATCATCTGAGGCTGGTGTTACAAGTATTGAGAGAAAGAGAGTTGTATGTGAAATTTAAGAAATGTGAATTCTGGCTGAGGCAGGTCACCTTTTTGGGGCATTTGATCTTCAGGGATGGTATATCAGTTGACCCAAGGAAAAATAGAAGCAGTAGTTGATTGGCCGAGGCCGAGGAATGTTCAAGAGATAAGGAGTTTTCTAGGTCTGGCATGGTATTACCGGTGCTTTGTAGATGGTTTTTTCAGATTATCAGGTTCTTTGACACGGATCACCAGGAAGAATGCGAGGTTTGAATGGTTCGATGGGTGTGAGCAGAGCTTTCAGGAGTTGAAGCAGCAGTTGGTCACTGCCCTAGTGTTAGCTATTCCATCAGAAGAGGATGGATTAATTATATATAGTGATGTGTCCCAAAAGGGACTCGGGTGCGTGTTGATCCAGCACGGCAGAGTTATTGCATACACTTCTTGGCAGCTTAAAGAATATAAGAAGAACTAATCGGTGCATGATCTAGAGTTAGCTGCAGTGGTATATGCTTTAAAAATCTAGAGGCATTATCTATATGGTGGGAAATGCGAAATCTTCATGGACCACAAAAGTTTGAAGTATTTCTTTACCCAGAGAGAGTTGAATATGAGACAGAGGAGGTGGTTAGAGCTTATTAAAGATTATGATTACACTATCAGCTACCACTCTGGGAAAGAAAATGTGGTGGCTAATGCACTGAGTAGGAAAACAACAGGAGCAATGGTGTCAGCAGTGGAGATTCAGCACGCTTTCCAAATGGATTTAGAGAGATTAGGCATGGGGTTGATAGAGGTTGATCACCAGACATTCATTGCCAACCTGGTGGTACAGCCTACGTTGCAAGAAAGAATTAAAGCCGCCAAGAGGAATGATCCAGAATTAATAGAGCTAAAAGTGAAAGTACGGGATGGACAGGGGGAAGAATTCAGTATTTCAGATGACAGGGATTTGAAGTTCCGTGCTAGATTGTGTGTTCTTAAAGACGCTAAAATCAGGAGGACGGTTTTAGAGAAGGCTCATAGATCTCTATACACCATGCATCGAGGTAGTACTAAAATGTATTCGGATCTACGGGAATCCTTTTGGTGGAGCGACATGAAGAGGGATATTGCTGAGTTTGTGAAGCAGTGCTTAACGTGCCAACAGATAAAGGCTGAGCACCAGAGACCCGTAGGACAATTGCAGCCACTCTACATCCCTGAGTGGAAATGTGATCATGTCTCCATAGATTTTGTGATTGGGCTATCGCCAGCACAATAGGAAGAAAATGCTATACGAGTGGTCGTAGATTGGTTGAAAAAGATTGCTGATTTTATCCCTAACAAAATCAGCTATTCTATGGACATGCTAGCAGAGTTGTACATTCAAGAGATAGTTCGCGCTCATGATGTGCTGGTATCCATAGTCTCAGACCGTGACCCCCGATTTGCATCACAGTTTTGGAAAAGCTTTTAGGAGACTATGGGGTCGCGGTTAGAATTCACCACGGATTTTCATCCTCAGACAGATGGGAAAATAGAAAGGATAATCCAGATACTTGAGGATATGTTGCGAGGATGTGTGCAGGATTTCAGGGGTAGTTGGACCAAGTATTTGCTGTTGGTTGAGTTTGCCTATAATAATGGTTATTAGGTCAGCATTGGGATGGCACCTTACGAGGCGTTATATGGTAGGAGGTGCCATTATCCATTAAACTGGGATGAAGTGGGAGAAAGGCGAGTTTTGGGACTAGAGTTGGTGCAGAAGGCGTGTGATAAAGTCCGGCTTATTAAAGATAGAATCAGTACAACTTAGAGTTGGAAAAAAAATTACGCAGATATGCGCAGCTAGGAGTTAGAATTCAACATGGGAGATCAGGTATTTTTGAAAGTAGCTCCATTGAGAGGAATTATGAGATTTGGAAAGAAGGGTAAGCTAAGACCTAGGTATAATGGCCCATTTGAGATACTTGAGAAAGTGGGGTTAGTTGCCTACATGCTAGCTTTACCACCAGCTTTAGCTAGAATTCACGGCGTATTTCATGTTTCCATGTTGGCGAAATACATCCAGACCCTTCCCACGTGATTAGTTATGCAGAGATAGAGCTGAGGGATTCACTGGCATATGAGGAAGCACCGGTGCAGATCTTAGACAGGAAGGAACAGGAATTGCGTACTAAGAAAATTCAGTTGGTAAAAGTCCTATGGAGGAATCATGCCATAGAGGAAGCTTCTTGGGAGCTTGAGGAGGAAATCAGACTGAAATACCCACACCTATTTAGTGGAATATAGTAATAGTCAGTATTGTTCAGATAACAATAATTTTATTTTATTCAGTACAGAGTGATGAATATATAGTTGTATTTTAGATTATAGGGTAGGTAATGTTTTAATTTTGGGAGAACTTTTCTTTTTTGAGTATATTTGTAATCTCCCATAACTGCTTTTATAACCACTTTATTCCTCTACCATAAGTGAGGGTAATTAATAAAATAAGTAACCCATTTTCCTTAATGGATGATGTTCAATACAGATAGAAAATTTTGAGCATGAAATTTAATAAGGAGGGGAGAATGTAGTAACTCGGATAATTATGGAAATTAAATAAAAAATAAGTAGAGAAAAATAAAATTTCAAAAGGATACAGCAGGGTCTCGTCGACAAACGCAAAGGCACATTGACGAGGACACATGTCGCGTCGACAAAAATAAATCGAGAGGGGTGATTTCAAAGCCTGAAATTTGTCGACGAGGGTACGAGTTCGTCGACGTACTCTCTTCTTGCCTTCTTCAATGAGATGATGTGGCTCGTCGATGAGGCCACGTGGCCAAAGGTCTATAAATAGCAAAAAATCGAGATTTAGTGAGAGAAATTTATTTATTTTTCCTCTATTTCTCTCTCTCCTGCTCGGTTTCTCTCCCCTTCTCTCTGGATTTCTCGCCTCGTTTCTCCCCTATTTCGACGATCAGAAGCTGCCACGTTGATCCTAAGGAGATTCTTTACAAGTCTGTTGGAGTAGATTGTTGGTTTGGCTAACTTGGGCACCATCCCAAAACCAGGGTAAGTAGATTATTGGGGTAATATCAGTATTACCAAGCTTACCTGAGTTTAGATTTTGTATTATATGGAAATATACTAGTGTTTTGTCGAATAAATTAGGATGTTATGATTTCAGGACTAGGGCATTTTTGGGACCCTGCAGGCATGGGTTGAGGACCCCAATGAATATATCTAGGAGTCCAGGTAAATTACAGTTATGCAAATTATATTTAATGAGTTATTAACTATTGTGTGGCATGAGTAATATGAGTACAGTACTAAATTTATACAACATTTATAGAATCATGAATATGCATACAATTTTATAGAATTATGATATACAAAATATATAGTTATTGACAGAGCAGATTATATAGTATTTATTTTAGAGCTATGGTTATTCAATATTTTTATAGAATTATGTGTTTACACAGTTTAACAAGGTTTAATAGAAATCATAATATACAGTTTTACAATGAGCATGTTATATACAGATCTCAGAGTCATAACGAATAGTTATACAGTTTTACAGATTAGTTATTACAGTATATATTCAAAACAGATAGTACAGTTTATACTAAACAATTATTGCAGTGTTATGGCTATTACAGCAGAAAAAGAATCATAGTAAATAGTAAAATACATGTATATACCAGAGTATTATATATATCAGACCTTGATGGACCATTACAGATCAGATTATAGAGCACGGTACCGTAGTTATACAGTGGAGAGAGTGCAACCACACATCTCAGTTAGAGTGTGGCATTTTATGGTCGATTGTGCCGTTGGAGAGATTGCAGGCTCCTTGGTAATCTGATCCAGGTGAAGGGGAGCGATTGCAGTGCTCCCTAGATAGACACAGGTTGAGGGGCTAATCGTACCTTTGTGGAGTTATAGTTTACTTATCCTAGAGGGCCGATTAGGATTAAGTCCCACCTTCGAACTGCACAACCCTATCATGAGGGGATTTGAAACATGACATACAATTATCTGTTCAGGGAAGTTTTTCACATCTATTATATATATATAGGAAACATTAGGATTACTTATAGCTATTAAACGTATATTCAAATAGAAAGTTTAGTAACAGATGTATTTTAAGAAACACAGGTGTGAGTTACATTGTATATTATTATTACTTGTTATTTTAGATTCAGTTAATTACCGTATGTGTATATAGTTTGCAGAAACTCATATGCCACACACTGGTGATAGCATATTTCATCTTACTGAGCGTTGTCTCATCCTAGTAATTTAATATTTTCAGGTAATCCAACTAGACGGACAGACCAAGCTCGTAGATAGAGGAGATATTAGTTCTACCCTCTTTATAGAGTAAGTAGTTTTTGGGAGAGATGTATTTTTGTATAGATCCTAGGGGATCTGAACTTTTAGACTAGAATGACCTACATAAGTGGTAGAAATTCTGGTATTGTGTTTTCGGTTATACACTTTATGTTTTCCGCTGCCTAAGTATGAATATGTTTTTGGGTATCAGAGAACAAGATATATTTACCAATCAGTATTATTATTATTATTATTATTATTATTATTATTATTATTATTATTATTATTATTATATTTTAATTTTTTTATTTGTTTTTTTTTTAAATGGCCTAAAAAATCAGGTCATTACATAACATCCTTTGCTTGCGATCTCGCAAAAGCTTGATCCCAAGTATATGACTAGCTTCTCCCAAGTCCTTCATGTCGAATTTTCTGGATAACCATACCTTAAGTGAAGATAATACCCCTACATCATTTCCGATGAGTAAGATATCATCCACATATAGCACCAAGAATACCACCACATTTTTGTCATGCTTTTTGTATACACATGACTCATCAGGGCATTAATCAAAACTATAAGATTTAATAACTTGATCAAAATGGATGTTCCAAGACTTAGATTCATGCTTAAATCCATAAATGGACTTTTTAAGTTTACACAACATGTGCTATTGGCCTACTGCTGCAAAACCATCTGGTTACACCATATAGATGCACTCATCAAGACTTCCATTAAGGAAAGCTGTATTGACATCCATTTGCAAAATTCATAATCGAAATGAGCTGTAGTGGATAAGAGAATCTTGATAGACTTTAGCATAACTACTGGCGAGAAAGTTTCCTCATAGTTGATTCCCTCTTTCCGAGGAAGCCCTTTTGCAACAAGCCTAGCCTTGAAGGTTTCCACCCTCCCGTCTACTCCTCTCTTCTTTTTATAGATCCACTCACATCTGATGGGTTTTATCCCTTCAGGTGGCTCTACAAGATCACAAACTTGATCAGAGTACATAGACTCCATCTCTGATTTTGTAACCTTCTGCCAGAGTTGGAACACCCCAACCCCGAGGGGCCTGGGATATTAACTTTTTACTACTAATTTACAGCAAAAGCAAAATAAACTCAATTGTTATTAAACCAGAGTGCTAATTATCTATATTACAATCGTTTATCTCAAAAGAAGAAAAACTACACAAACATAAATATCTGAAACCATACTAATATTTCTAAACAAATCTTTATTTTTCTATCCCCACCTGCATATTTGCTAAGCCTGATTTCCAACATACTCTTCAGAGTTATCTGAAATAAAAATATGATTGGAGTGAGACGACGCTTAGTAAGTAAATAAGATTATTATTAGTGTGTGGCCAAAATGAGCTTTTTAAAAAATTTCGTAAAATAATATTTAATACTATAACTTCAAAATTTTTTTTAGAATAAATATAAATTTAAAAATTTCTGTATAAAACTTTTGTCATCAATTACAACAGTAAAATTTTATAATTATATACTATAACTGTTAAATTAAACTTTTAATTTTAAAACTGTAAAAATATTTAATGATAAACATACATATACTTTTCCTTATACGTTTTCTTTAGATCGTTATTTAACTACCAAAATGATCCTTTTCACGTAAACTTACACTTTTCCTTCAAATCATCAGTAACTTTATACACGTAATTAAATATGTATAAACATATATTATAAAAACCACCCTTAGACCTGTTTGCCGTAAGTCATGGTTACCTCCATGACTGGGTTGTGCGGTCCGAAAACTGGACTTAGCTGGCTGGCCGACCAAATTAAATCAACGTACATAAACTTTAAGTGAGATTTTCCTTATTAAGTCCCGGTCCAGAACCAGGTGTGCACTCAGGAGAAATCCACTAACATAAATAACCACTCTATAAATGGTGTGGGTGCACTCTGATCCGTATAAACTTTAAGCTGCAGTACCGAGCATTTGTAACTTTGAACTTTCGTTGCTATAAGGGGTTTTAAAATCATCTTATTATAATTTATGCAATTTAAAATAATATCGTAAAAATTTCATCTTTACTCATATTTTCATAAAAAATGCAACATAGAAATAAACTCACGCCACACAATTTTTGTGTTAAAAATATATATAATTTTATTTTTGAATAAAAAGAAATGCTGAAAATTTACCCGAGGGGATTAGAACATTTCTTAACCCAAAAATAGATGTAAATATATTAAAGATAGAACTGGTATAATTAAATATGCATAAAATTAAACTCATGGTAATTTTGTGGAACTAATTAACATAATTGAAATTTACTTATAAAATAAACTCGGGTATAAATTTTAAATAAAAAAAAAACTAACATAATCAAAATTTACTTACCTTCTTCCTTACGAACACTGTAACTATCTCTAAGAAATGAGATCTGAAAGAGTGGGTGATTGAGAACTTACTCAAAAATTCTCTCTCCACCACAATTTCTTTCACTCACTAATTCTTCTCATCCTTGAAAAATTGTTGTGAAAAATGAAGGTTGAGAGCTCCCTATTTATAGGAAAATTTTGGGAAAGAAATGAAATTTATAAAAGTGTGAGGAGATGAGTGAAATTATAATTTTTAAAAATTAAAGAATGGGCAAGGGATGGGCAAGGTATGGGTTAAGTATGGGATGGGGATGGAGGCCATGTGGGAGTGCTTGCCACCATTCCCATTAAATAAATTTTTAATTAATCACTTACCTCATTAATTAATCAATTAGTTAATTAATTATTTT